>NW_026112759.1:0-65242 GCF_024323335.1 Lathyrus oleraceus | reverse complement strand
TTGCACGTCATTGCGTTATGTGACTTTGATTCGCATCCTGATTTTTATCCGTGCACGTCCCGATGTTGTTTCTTTCAATTTAATTTTCGAGTGTTTGTAAATATAACTTGTTGTGTTATTTTTTCTTCACATGGCTTACTCTCGGGCCTTCTTACAATGAGACAGTTCTCTTGCACTTACACTCATACATTGAATTATTTGTTGTTTGGGCCCGATTTAATTATTCCAGTACTTTGAATCCCCATTTGACAAAATGTACCCCACTTCCCCGATGTGTAATACTTTTACTGCTTTTCATTTCTTGATTGCTTGAATGTTTAGTTAGCTACTAACACAAGAATAAAATCAACCATTTCAAAAATATCAAAAAAATAAGACTCGATCCAACGTCGAGTATTTTCTCAATAAACAAATCAATCCATTTCTTCCTCCATTCCATTCCATTTCTTTCAAACCTTCATCAAATGCTTGATCCACGTCAAGCCATTTCTCATAATAAAAACACAAAAAAACTTAATTCATAATTGAGACCTTTTTCAATAAAGATGGAAATGGAACACTTATTTAGTTTATTCACTATATATATTAATAAAACACTTTTGTTTATTATAGGATCATAAATTTGATCCTTGATTAATTTAGGTTCTATTTTAGTATTAACCCTTTTGATTCTATTTTTTTCTCATTTTTTCGACTTTTGTTGTTATTCTTTTACCGTTATTTTTAGACGTCGATTTTAATTTATGGATTCAAGAATTCCCATGTTGTTATTCCATGGTTATTTTATCGATATATTGATAGTATTTCGCCGCGTTATGATTAATTGCATATGACATTTCAATTATTGTCATTATGTGCAAACCGGCTTTGAGAACATTATCTAGATTTCTTGTTTGCTTTTCAATTTTCACTTTCTTGCACGTCATTGCGTTATGTGACTTTGATTCGCATCCTCGCATCCTGATTTTTATCCGTGCACGTCCCGATGTTGTTTCTTTCAATTTAATTTTCGAGTGTTTTGTAAATATAACTTGTTGTGTTATTTATTTTCTTCACATGGCTTACTCTCGGGCCTTCTTACAATGAGACAGTTCTCTTGCACTTACACTCATACATTGCATTATTTGTTGTTTGGGCCCGATTTAATTATTCCAGTACTTTGAATCCCCATTTGACAAAATGTACCCCACTTCCCCGATGTGTAATAATTGTACTGCTTTTCATTTCTTTATTGCTTGACTGTTTAGTTAGCTACTAACACAAGAATAAAATCAACCATTTCCAAAATATCAAAAAAATAAGACTCGATCCAACATCGAGTATTTTCTCAATAAACAAATCAATCCATTTCTTCCTCCCATTCCATTCCATTTCTTTCAAACCTTCATCAAATGCTTGGTCCAACGTCAAGCCATTTCTCATAATAAAAACTCAAAAACTTAATTCATAATTGAGACCTTTTTCAATAAAGATGGAAATGGAACACTTTTTTAGTTTATTCACTATATATATCTATATATATATATATATATATATAATATATATATATATATATATATAATATTATATATTTATATATATTAATAAACACTTTTGGTTTATCATAGGATCATAAATTTGATCCTTGATTAATAGGTTCTATTTTAGTATTAACCCTTTTGATTCTATTTATTCTCATTTTTCGACTTTTGTTGTTATTCTTTTACCGTTATTTTTAGACGTCGATTTTAATTTATGGATTCAAGAATTCCCATGTTGTTATTCCATGGTTATTTTATCGATATATTGATAGTATTTCGCCGCGTTATGATTATTGCATATGACATTTCAATTATTGTCATTATGTGCAAACGGCTTTGAGCACATTATCTAGATTTCTTGTTTGCCTTTCAATTTTCACTTTCCTTGCACGTCATTGCGTTATGTGACTTTGATTCGCATCCTCGCATCCTGATTTTTATCCGTGCACGTCCCGATGTTGTTTCTTTCAATTTAATTTTCGAGTGTTTTGTAAATATAACTTGTTGTGTTATTTATTTTCTTCACATGGCTTACTCTCGGGCCTTCTTACAATGAGACAGTTCTCTTGCACTTACACTCATACATTGCATTATTTGTTGTTTGGGCCCGATTTAATTATTCCAGTACTTTGAATCCCCATTTGACAAAATGTACCCCACTTCCCCGATGTGTAATAATTTTACTGCTTTTCATTTCTTTATTGCTTGACTGTTTAGTTAGCTACTAACACAAGAATAAAATCAACCATTTCCAAAATATCAAAAAAATAAGACTCGATCCAACATCGAGTATTTTCTCAATAAACAAATCAATCCATTTCTTCCTCCCATTCCATTCCATTTCTTTCAAACCTTCATCAAATGCTTGGTCCAACGTCAAGCCATTCTAATAAAATCTCAAAAACTTAATTCATAATTGAGACCTTTTTCAATAAAGATGGAAATGGAACACTTATTAGTTATTCACTATATATATATATATATATATATATATATATATATATTATATATATATATATATATATAGATATATATATATATATATATATATATATATATAGATATATATATATTATATATATATATATATATATATATATATATATATATATTAATAACACTTTTGGTTTATTATAGGATCATAAATTTGATCCTTGATTAATTTAGGTTCTATTTTAGTATTAACCCTTTTGATTCTATTTTATTCTCATTTTTCGACTTTTGTTGTTATTCTTTTACCGTTATTTTTAGACGTCGATTTAATTTATGGATTCAAGAATTCCCATGTTGTTATTCCATGGTTATTTTATCGATATATTGATAGTATTTCGCCGCGTTATGATTAATTGCATATGACATTTCAATTATTGTCATTATGTGCAAACCGGCTTTGAGCACATTATCTAGATTTCTTGTTTGCCTTTCAATTTTCACTTTCCTTGCACGTCATTGCGTTATGTGACTTTGATTCGCATCCTGATTTTTATCCGTGCACGTCCCGATGTTGTTTCTTTCAATTTAATTTTCGAGTGTTTTGTAAATATAACTTGTTGTGTTTTTATTTTCTTCACATGGCTTACTCTCGGGCCTTCTTACAATGAGACAGTTCTCTTGCACTTACACTCATACATTGCATTATTTGTTGTTTGGGCCCGATTTAATTATTCCAGTACTTTGAATCCCCATTTGACAAAATGTACCCCACTTCCCCGATGTGTAATAATTTTACTGCTTTTCATTTCTTTATTGCTTGACTGTTTAGTTAGCTACTAACACAAGAATAAAATCAACCATTTCCAAAATATCAAAAAAATAAGACTCGATCCAACGTCGAGTATTTTCTCAATAAACAAATCAATCCATTTCTTCCTCCCATTCCATTCCATTTCTTTCAAACCTTCATCAAATGCTTGATCCAACGTCAAGCCATTTCTCATAATAAAAACTCAAAAAAACTTAATTCATAATTGAGACCTTTTTCAATAAAGATGGAAATGGAACACTTATTTTAGTTTATTCACTATATATATTAATAAACACTTTTGGTTTATTATAGGATCATAAATTTGATCCTTGATTAATTTAGGTTCTATTTTAGTATTAACCCTTTTGATTCTATTTTATTCTCATTTTTCGACTTTTGTTGTTATTCTTTTACCGTTATTTTTAGACGTCGATTTTAATTTATGGATTCAAGAATTCCCATGTTGTTATTCCATGGTTATTTTATCGATATATTGATAGTATTTCGCCGCGTTATGATTAATTGCATATGACATTTCAATTATTGTCATTATGTGCAAACCGACTTTGAGAACATTATCTAGATTTCTTGTTTGCTTTTCAATTTTCACTTTCCTTGCACGTCATTGCGTTATTTGACTTTGATTCGCATCCTCGCATCCTTATTTTTATCCGTGCACGTCCCGTTGTTGTTTCTTTCAATTTAATTTTCGAGTGTTTTGTAAATATAACTTGTTGTGTTATTTATTTTCTTCACATGGCTTACTCTCGGGCCTTCTTACAATGAGACAGTTCTCTTGCACTTACACTCATACATTGCATTATTTGTTGTTTGGGCCCGATTTAATTATTCCAGTACTTTGAATCCCCATTTGACAAAATGTACCCCACTTCCCCGATGTGTAATAATTTGTACTGCTTTTCATTTCTTTATTGCTTGACTGTTTAGTTAGCTACTAACACAAGAATAAAATCAACCATTTCCAAATATCAAAAAAATAAGACTCGATCCAACATCGAGTATTTTCTCAATAAAAAATCAATCCATTTCTTCCTCCCATTCCATTCCATTTCTTTCAAACCTTCATCAAATGCTTGGTCCAACGTCAAGCCATTTCTCATAATAAAAACTCAAAAACTTAATTCTTAATTGAGACCTTTTTCAATAAAGATGGAAATGGAACACTTATTTTAGTTTATTCACTATATATTATATATATATATATAATATATATATATATATATATATATATATATATATATATATATTAATAAACACTTTTGGTTTATCATAGGATCATAAATTGATCCTGGATTAATTTAGGTTCTATTTTAGTATTAACCCTTTTGATTCTATTTTATTCTCATTTTTCGACTTTTGTTGTTATTCTTTTACCGTTATTTTTAGACGTCGATTTTAATTTATGGATTCAAGAATTCCCATGTTGTTATTCCATGGTTATTTTATCGATATATTGATAGTATTTCGCCGCGTTATGATTAATTGCATATGACATTTCAATTATTGTCATTATGTGCAAACCGGCTTTGAGCACATTATCTAGATTTTTGTTTGCCTTTCAATTTTCACTTTCCTTGCACGTCATTGCGTTATGTGACTTTGATTCGCATCCTCGCATCCTGATTTTTATCCGTGCACGTCCCGATGTTGTTTCTTTCAATTTAATTTTCGAGTGTTTTGTAAATATAACTTGTTGTGTTATTTATTTTCTTCACATGGCTTACTCTCGGGCCTTCTTACAATGAGACAGTTCTCTTGCACTTACACTCATACATTGCATTATTTGTTGTTTGGGCCCGATTTAATTATTCCAGTACTTTGAATCCCCATTTGACAAAATGTACCCCACTTCCCCGATGTGTAATAATTTTACTGCTTTTCATTTCTTTATTGCTTGACTGTTTAGTTAGCTACTAACACAAGAATAAAATCAACCATTTCCAAAATATCAAAAAAATAAGACTCGATCCAACATCGAGTATTTTCTCAATAAACAAATCAATCCATTTCTTCCTCCCATTCCATTCCATTTCTTTCAAACCTTCATCAAATGCTTGGTCCAACGTCAAGCCATTTCTCATAATAAAAACTCAAAAACTTAATTCATAATTGAGACCTTTTTCAATAAAGATGGAAATGGAACACTTATTTTAGTTTATTCACTATATATATATATATATATATATCTATATATATATATATATATATATATATATATATATATATATATATATATATATATATATATATATATATATATATATATATATACTATATATATATATATATATATATATATATATATATATATATATATATATATATATATTATATATTAATAAACACTTTTGGTTTATTATAGGATCATAAATTTGATCCTTGATTAATTTAGGTTCTATTTTAGTATTAACCCTTTTGATTCTATTTTATTCTCATTTTTCGACTTTTGTTGTTATTCTTTTACCGTTATTTTTAGACGTCGATTTCAATTTATGGATTCAAGAATTCCCATGTTGTTATTCCATGGTTATTTTATCGATATATTGATAGTATTTCGCCGCGTTATGATTAATTGCATATGACATTTCAATTATTGTCATTATGTGCAAACCGGCTTTGAGCACATTATCTAGATTTCTTGTTTGCCTTTCAATTTTCACTTTCCTTGCACGTCATTGCGTTATGTGACTTTGATTCGCATCCTGATTTTTATCCGTGCACGTCCCGATGTTGTTTCTTTCAATTTAATTTTCGAGTGTTTTGTAAATATAACTTGTTGTGTTATTTATTTTCTTCACATGGCTTACTCTCGGGCCTTCTTACAATGAGACAGTTCTCTTGCACTTACACTCATACATTGCATTATTTGTTGTTTGGGCCCGATTTAATTATTCCAGTACTTTGAATCCCCATTTGACAAAATGTACCCCACTTCCCCGATGTGTAATATTTTACTACTTTTCATTTCTTGATTGCTTGAATGTTTAGTTAGCTACTAACACAAGAATAAAATCAACCATTTCCAAAATATCAAAAAAATAAGACTCGATCCAACGTCGAGTATTTTCTCAATAAACAAATCAATCCATTTCTTCCTCCCATTCCATTCCATTTCTTTCAAACCTTCATCAAATGCTTGATCCAACGTCAAGCCATTTCTCATAATAAAAACACAAAAAGACTTAATTCATAATTGAGACCTTTTTCAATAAAGATGGAAATGGAACACTTATTTTAGTTTATTCACTATATATATTAATAAACACTTTTGGTTTATTATAGGATCATAAATTTGATCCTTGATTAATTTAGGTTCTATTTTAGTATTAACCCTTTTGATTCTATTTTATTCTCATTTTTCGACTTTTGTTGTTATTCTTTTACCGTTATTTTTAGACGTCGATTTTAATTTATGGATTCAAGAATTCCCATGTTGTTATTCCATGGTTATTTTATCGATATATTGATAGTATTTCGCCGCGTTATGATTAATTGCATATGACATTTCAATTATTGTCATTATGTGCAAACCGACTTTGAGCACATTATCTAGATTTCTTGTTTGCTTTTCAATTTTCACTTTCCTTGCACGTCATTGCGTTATGTGACTTTGATTCGCATCCTCGCATCCTGATTTTTATCCGTGCACGTCCCGTTGTTGTTTCTTTCAATTTAATTTTCGAGTGTTTTGTAAATATAACTTGTTGTGTTATTTATTTTCTTCACATGGCTTACTCTCGGGCCTTCTTACAATGAGACAGTTCTCTTGCACTTACACTCATACATTGCATTATTTGTTGTTTGGGCCCGATTTAATTATTCCAGTACTTTGAATCCCCATTTGACAAAATGTACCCCACTTCCCCGATGTGTAATAATTTTACTGCTTTTCATTTCTTTATTGCTTGACTGTTTAGTTAGCTACTAACACAAGAATAAAATCAACCATTTCCAAAATATCAAAAAAATAAGACTCGATCCAACATCGAGTATTTTCTCAATAAAAAAATCAATCCATTTCTTCCTCCCATTCCATTCCATTTCTTTCAAACCTTCATCAAATGCTTGGTCCAACGTCAAGCCATTTCTCATAATAAAAACTCAAAAACTTAATTCATAATTGAGACCTTTTTCAATAAAGATGGAAATGGATTTTAGTTTATTCACTATATATATATATATATATATATATATATATATATATATATATATATATATATATATATATATATATATATATATATATATATATATTAATAAACACTTTTGGTTTATCATAGGATCATAAATTTGATCCTGGATTAATTTAAGTTCTATTTTAATATTAACCCTTTTGATTCTATTTTATTCTCATTTTTCGACTTTTGTTGTTATTCTTTTACCGTTATTTTTAGACGTCGATTTCAATTTATGGATTCAAGAATTCCCATGTTGTTATTCCATGGTTATTTTATCGATATATTGATAGTATTTCGCCGCGTTATGATTAATTGCATATGACATTTCAATTATTGTCATTATGTGCAAACCGGCTTTGAGCACATTATCTAGATTTCTTGTTTGCCTTTCAATTTTCACTTTCCTTGCACGTCATTGCGTTATGTGACTTTGATTCGCATCCTCGCATCCTGATTTTTATCCGTGCACGTCCCGATGTTGTTTCTTTCAATTTAATTTTCGAGTGTTTTGTAAATATAACTTGTTGTGTTATTTATTTTCTTCACATGGCTTACTCTCGGGCCTTCTTACAATGAGACAGTTCTCTTGCACTTACACTCATACATTGCATTATTTGTTGTTTGGGCCCGATTTAATTATTCCAGTACTTTGAATCCCCATTTGACAAAATGTACCCCACTTCCCCGATGTGTAATAATTTTACTGCTTTTCATTTCTTTATTGCTTGACTGTTTAGTTAGCTACTAACACAAGAATAAAATCAACCATTTCCAAAATATCAAAAAAATAAGACTCGATCCAACATCGAGTATTTTCTCAATAAACAAATCGATCCATTTCTTCCTCCCATTCCATTCCATTTCTTTCAAACCTTCATCAAATGCTTGGTCCAACGTCAAGCCATTTCTCATAATAAAATCTCAAAAACTTAATTCATAATTGAGACCTTTTTCAATAAAGATGGAAATGGAACACTTATTTTAGTTTATTCACTATATATATATATATATATATATATATATATATATATATATATATATATATATATATATATATATATATATATATATATATATATATATATATATATATATATATATTAATAAACACTTTTGGTTTATTATAGGATCATAAATTTGATCCTTGATTAATTTAGGTTCTATTTTAGTATTAACCCTTTTGATTCTATTTTATTCTCATTTTTCGACTTTTGTTGTTATTCTTTTACCGTTATTTTTAGACGTCGATTTCAATTTATGGATTCAAGAATTCCCATGTTGTTATTCCATGGTTATTTTATCGATATATTGATAGTATTTCGCCGCGTTATGATTAATTGCATATGACATTTCAATTATTGTCATTATGTGCAAACCGGCTTTGAGCACATTATCTAGATTTCTTGTTTGCCTTTCAATTTTCACTTTCCTTGCACGTCATTGCGTTATGTGACTTTGATTCGCATCCTGATTTTTATCCGTGCACGTCCCGATGTTGTTTCTTTCAATTTAATTTTCGAGTGTTTTGTAAATATAACTTGTTGTGTTATTTATTTTCTTCACATGGCTTACTCTCGGGCCTTCTTAAATGAGACAGTTCTCTTGCACTTACACTCATACATTGCATTATTTGTTGTTTGGGCCCGATTTAATTATTCCAGTACTTTGAATCCCCATTTGACAAAATGTACCCCACTTCCCCGATGTGTAATACTTTTACTACTTTTCATTTCTTGATTGCTTGAATGTTTAGTTAGCTACTAACACAAGAATAAAATCAACCATTTCAAAAATATCAAAAAAATAAGACTCGATCCAACGTCGAGTATTTTCTCAATAAACAAATCAATCCATTTCTTCCTCCCATTCCATTCCATTTCTTTCAAACCTTCATCAAATGCTTGATCCAACGTCAAGCCATTTCTCATAATAAAAAACAAAAAAACTTAATTCATAATTGAGACCTTTTTCAATAAAGATGGAAATGGAACACTTATTTTAGTTTATTCACTATATATATTAATAAACACTTTTGGTTTATTATAGGATCATAAATTTGATCCTTGATTAATTTAGGTTCTATTTTAGTATTAACCCTTTTGATTCTATTTTATTCTCATTTTTCGACTTTTGTTGTTATTCTTTTACCGTTATTTTTAGACGTCGATTTTAATTTATGGATTCAAGAATTCCCATGTTGTTATTCCATGGTTATTTTATCGATATATTGATAGTATTTCGCCGCGTTATGATTAATTGCATATGACATTTCAATTATTGTCATTATGTGCAAACCGACTTTGAGAACATTATCTAGATTTCTTGTTTGCTTTTCAATTTTCACTTTCCTTGCACGTCATTGCGTTATTTGACTTTGATTCGCATCCTCGCATCCTTATTTTTATCCGTGCACGTCCCGTTGTTGTTTCTTTCAATTTAATTTTCGAGTGTTTTGTAAATATAACTTGTTGTGTTATTTATTTTCTTCACATGGCTTACTCTCGGGCCTTCTTACAATGAGACAGTTCTCTTGCACTTACACTCATACATTGCATTATTTGTTGTTTGGGCCCGATTTAATTATTCCAGTACTTTGAATCCCCATTTGACAAAATGTACCCCACTTCCCCGATGTGTAATAATTGTACTGCTTTTCATTTCTTTATTGCTTGACTGTTTAGTTAGCTACTAACACAAGAATAAAATCAACCATTTCCAAAATATCAAAAAAATAAGACTCGATCCAACATCGAGTATTTTCTCAATAAAAAAATCAATCCATTTCTTCCTCCCATTCCATTCCATTTCTTTCAAACCTTCATCAAATGCTTGGTCCAACGTCAAGCCATTTCTCATAATAAAAACTCAAAAACTTAATTCTTAATTGAGACCTTTTTCAATAAAGATGGAAATGGAACACTTATTTTAGTTTATTCACTATATATATATATATATATATATATATATATATATATATATATATATATATATATATATATATATATATATCTCTATATATATATATATATATATATATATATATATATATATATATATATATATATATATATATATATATATATATATATTAATAAACACTTTTGGTTTATCATAGGATCATAAATTTGATCCTGGATTAATTTAAGTTCTATTTTAGTATTAACCCTTTTGATTCTATTTTATTCTATTTTTTCGACTTTTGTTGTTATTCTTTTACCGTTATTTTTAGACGTCGATTTCAATTTATGGATTCAAGAATTCCCATGTTGTTATTCCATGGTTATTTTATCGATATATTGATAGTATTTCGCCGCGTTATGATTAATTGCATATGACATTTCAATTATTGTCATTATGTGCAAACCGGCTTTGAGCACATTATCTAGATTTCTTGTTTGCCTTTCAATTTTCACTTTCCTTGCACGTCATTGCGTTATGTGACTTTGATTCGCATCCTCGCATCCTGATTTTTATCCGTGCACGTCCCGATGTTGTTTCTTTCAATTTAATTTTCGAGTGTTTTGTAAATATAACTTGTTGTGTTATTTATTTTCTTCACATGGCTTACTCTCGGGCCTTCTTACAATGAGACAGTTCTCTTGCACTTACACTCATACATTGCATTATTTGTTGTTTGGGCCCGATTTAATTATTCCAGTACTTTGAATCCCCATTTGACAAAATGTACCCCACTTCCCCGATGTGTAATAATTTTACTGCTTTTCATTTCTTTATTGCTTGACTGTTTAGTTAGCTACTAACACAAGAATAAAATCAACCATTTCCAAAATATCAAAAAAATAAGACTCGATCCAACATCGAGTATTTTCTCAATAAACAAATCAATCCATTTCTTCCTCCCATTCCATTCCATTTCTTTCAAACCTTCATCAAATGCTTGATCCAACGTCAATCCATTTCTCATAATAAAAACTCAAAAAAAATTAATTCATAATTGAGACCTTTTTCAATAAAGATGGAAATGGAACACTTATTTTAGTTTATTCACTATATATATATATATTAATAAACACTTTTGGTTTATTATAGGATCATAAATTTGATCCTTGATTAATTTAGGTTCTATTTTAGTATTAACCCTTTTGATTCTATTTTATTCTCATTTTTCGACTTTTGTTGTTATTCTTTTACTGTTATTTTTAGACGTCGATTTTAATTTATGGATTCAAGAATTCCCATGTTGTTATTCCATGGTTATTTTATCGATATATTGATAGTATTTCGCCGCGTTATGATTAATTGCATATGACAGTTCACTTATTGTCATAATGTGCAAACCGGCTTTGAGCACATTATCTAGATTTCTTGTTTGCTTTTCAATTTTCACTTTCCTTGCACGTCATTGCGTTATGTGACTTTGATTCGCATCCTCGCATCCTGACTTTTTTCCGTGCACGTCCCAATGTTGTTTCTTTCAATTTAATTTTCGAGTGTTTTGTAAATATAACTTGTTGTGTTATTTATTTTCTTCACATGGCTTACTCTCAGGCCTTCTTAAAATGAGACAGTTCTCTTGCACATACACTCATACATTGCATTATATGTTGTTTGGGCCCGATTTAATTATTCCAGTACTTTGAATCCCCATTTGACAAAATGTACCCCACTTCCCCGATGTGTAATACTTGTACTGCTTTTCATTTCTTGATTGCTTGAATGTTTAGTTAGCTACTAACACAAGAATAAAATCAACCATTTCAAAAATATCAAAAAAATAAGACTCGATCCAACGTCGAGTATTTTCTCAATAAACAAATCAATCCATTTCTTCCTCCCATTCCATTCCATTTCTTTCAAACCTTCATCAAATGCTTGATCCAACGTCAAGCCATTTCTCATAATAAAAACTCAAAAAATCTTAATTCATAATTGAGACCTTTTTCAATAAAGATGGAAATGGAACACTTATTTTAGTTTATTCACTATATATATTAATAAACACTTTTGGTTTATTATAGGATCATAAATTTGATCCTTGATTAATTTAGGTTCTATTTTAGTATTAACCCTTTTGATTCTATTTTATTCTCAATTTTCGACTTTTGTTGTTATTTTTTTACCGTTATTTTTAGACGTCGATTTTAATTTATGGATTCAACAATTCCCATGTTGTTATTCCATGGTTATTTTATCGATATATTGATAGTATTTCGCCGCGTTATGATTAATTGCATATGACATTTCAATTATTGTCATTATGTGCAAACCGACTTTGAGAACATTATCTAGATTTCTTGTTTGCTTTTCAATTTTCACTTTCCTTGCACGTCATCGCGTCATGTGACTTTGATTCGCATCCTCGCATCCTTATTTTTATCCGTGCACGTCCCGTTGTTGTTTCTTTCAATTTAATTTTCGAGTGTTTTGTAAATATAACTTGTTGTGTTATTTATTTTCTTCTTATGGCTTACTCTCGGGCCTTCTTACAATGAGACAGTTCTCTTGCACTTACACTCATACATTGCATTATTTGTTGTTTGGGCCCGATTTAATTATTCCAGTACTTTGAATCCCCATTTGACAAAATGTAACCCACTTCCCCGATGTGTAATAATTGTACTGCTTTTCATTTCTTTATTGCTTGACTGTTTAGTTAGCTACTAACACAAGAATAAAATCAACCATTTCCAAAATATCAAAAAAATAAGACTCGATCCAACATCGAGTATTTTCTCAATAAACAAATCAATCCATTTCTTCCTCCCATTCCATTCCATTTCTTTCAAACCTTCATCAAATGCTTGGTCCAACGTCAAGCCATTTCTCATAATAAAAACTCAAAAACTTAATTCATAATTGAGACCTTTTTCAATAAAGATGGAAATGGAACACTTATTTTAGTTTATTCACTATATATACATATATATATTAATAAACACTTTTGGTTTATTATAGGATCATAAATTTGATCCTTGATTAATTTAGGTTCTATTTTAGTATTAACCCTTTTGATTCTATTTTATTCTCATTTTTCGACTTTTGTTGTTATTCTTTTACCGTTATTTTTAGACGTCGATTTTAATTTATGGATTCAACAATTCCCATGTTGTTATTCCATGGTTATTTTATCGATATATTGATAGTATTTCGCCGCGTTATGATTAATTGCATATGACATTTCAATTATTGTCATTATGTGCAAACCGACTTTGAGAACATTATCTAGATTTCTTGTTTGCTTTTCAATTTTCACTTTCCTTGCACGTCATCGCGTTATGTGACTTTGATTCGCTTCCTCGCATCCTTATTTTTATCCGTGCACGTCCCGTTGTTGTTTCTTTCAATTTAATTTTTGAGTGTTTTGTAAATATAACTTGTTGTGTTATTTATTTTCTTCACATGGCTTACTCTCGGGCCTTCTTACAATGAGACAGTTCTCTTGCACTTACACTCATACATTGCATTATTTGTTGTTTGGGCCCGATTTAATTATTCCAGTACTTTGAATCCCCATTTGACAAAATGTAACCCACTTCCCCGATGTGTAATAATTGTACTGCTTTTCATTTCTTTATTGCTTGACTGTTTAGTTAGCTACTAACACAAGAATAAAATCAACCATTTCAAAAATATCAAAAAAATAAGACTCGATCCAACGTCGAGTATTTTCTCAATAAACAAATCAATCCATTTCTTCCTCCCATTCCATTCCATTTCTTTCAAACCTTCATCAAATGCTTGATCCAACGTCAATCCATTTCTCATAATAAAAACTCAAAAAAATAATAATTCATAATTGAGACCTTTTTCAATAAAGATGGAAATGGAACACTTATTTTAGTTTATTCACTATATATATATATATATTAATAAACACTTTTGGTTTATTATAGGATCATAAATTTGATCCTTGATTAATTTAGGTTCTATTTTAGTATTAACCCTTTTGATTCTATTTTATTCTCATTTTTCGACTTTTGTTGTTATTCTTTTACCGTTATTTTTAGACGTCGATTTTAATTTATGGATTCAAGAATTCCCATGTTGTTATTCCATGGTTATTTTATCGATATATTGATAGTATTTCGCCGCGTTATGATTAATTGCATATGACAGTTCAATTATTGTCATAATGTGCAAACCGGCTTTGAGCACATTATCTAGATTTCTTGTTTGCTTTTCAATTTTCACTTTCCTTGCACGTCATTGCGTTATGTGACTTTGATTCGCATCCTCGCATCCTGACTTTTTTCCGTGCACGTCCCGATGTTGTTTCTTTCAATTTAATTTTCGAGTGTTTTGTAAATATAACTTGTTGTGTTATTTATTTTCTTCACATGGCTTACTCTCGGGCCTTCTTACAATGAGACAGTTCTCTTGCACTTACACTCATACATTGCATTATTTGTTTTTTGGGCCCGATTTAATTATTCCAGTACTTTGAATCCCCATTTGACAAAATGTACCCCACTTCCCCGATGTGTAATACTTTTACTACTTTTCATTTCTTGATTGCTTGAATGTTTAGTTAGCTACTAACACAAGAATAAAATCAACCATTTCAAAAATATCAAAAAAATAAGACTCGATCCAACGTCGAGTATTTTCTCAATAAACAAATCAATCCATTTCTTCCTCCCATTCCATTCCATTCCTTTCAAACCTTCATCAAATGCTTGATCCAACGTCAAGCCATTTCTCATAAAAAAAACTCAAAAAAGCTTAATTCATAATTGAGACCTTTTTCAATAAAGATGGAAATGGAACACTTATTTTAGTTTATTCACTATATATATTAATAAACACTTTTGGTTTATTATAGGATCATAAATTTGATCCTTGATTAATTTAGGTTCTATTTTAGTATTAACCCTTTTGATTCTATTTTATTCTCATTTTTCGACTTTTGTTGTTATTCTTTTACCGTTATTTTTAGACGTCGATTTTAATTTATGGATTCAACAATTCCCATGTTGTTATTCCATGGTTAGGTTATCGATATATTGATAGTATTTCGCCGCGTTATGATTAATTGCATATGACATTTCAATTATTGTCATTATGTGCAAACCGACTTTGAGAACATTATCTAGATTTCTTGTTTGCTTTTCAATTTTCACTTTCCTTGCACGTCATCGCGTCATGTGACTTTGATTCGCATCCTCGCATCCTTATTTTTATCCGTGCACGTCCCGTTGTTGTTTCTTTCAATTTAATTTTCGAGTGTTTTGTAAATATAACTTGTTGTGTTATTTATTTTCTTCACATGGCTTACTCTCGGGCCTTCTTACAATGAGACAGTTCTCTTGCACTTACACTCATACATTGCATTATTTGTTGTTTGGGCCCGATTTAATTATTCCAGTACTTTGAATCCCCATTTGACAAAATGTAACCCACTTCCCCGATGTGTAATAATTGTACTGCTTTTCATTTCTTTATTGCTTGACTGTTTAGTTAGCTACTAACACAAGAATAAAATCAACCATTTCCAAAATATCAAAAAAATAAGACTCGATCCAACATCGAGTATTTTCTCAATAAACAAATCAATCCATTTCTTCCTCCCATTCCATTCCATTTCTTTCAAACCTTCATCAAATGCTTGGTCCAACGTCAAGCCATTTCTCATAATAAAAACTCAAAAACTTAATTCATAATTGAGACCTTTTTCAATAAAGATGGAAATGGAACACTTATTTTAGTTTATTCACTATATATACATATATATATTAATAAACACTTTTGGTTTATTATAGGATCATAAATTTGATCCTTGATTAATTTAGGTTCTATTTTAGTATTAACCCTTTTGATTCTATTTTATTCTCATTTTTCGACTTTTGTTGTTATTCTTTTACCGTTATTTTTAGACGTCGATTTTAATTTATGGATTCTGTAATATCCCATATTCCCTTAAATGCTCAATTAGTTGTCAGTTGAGATCAATTGAAATCCTATGTAAATTATCTATTATCATTTGTAACGATTAGAGCTCCTTTGTGCTCTAAATGTTGTCAATTGGGACCAATAGAGTAACCAGTGAACTCTGAAGGGATTAATTATGAATAAAGAGACAGACCAATATTAATAATTACAAGAAAGGATATTTTTGGTAACATTAATAATTGGTCAATTGGTGCTGGAAGATAAAATATCAATTGGGATATTTTGGTTACTACTTAATATTATACATTATATATATTATATGGTAGGTGTGGTGGAAAAGGAAAAAGAAGAAGTGGATAAGAAGAGAGGTGGTAGGTAAGAGGAAAGAAGATATATCAGAAAGAAAGGAAAGAAAAGAAAGAAAGGGAAGAGGAGAAAAAGAGAAAGAAAGAGGAAAAGAGAAGGAGAAAGAAAGAAGAAAAGAGAAAGAGGAAGAAGAGGAAGGAAGAAGATCATGTTCATCAACACCACCATCTTATCTTCATCATCACCAACTTCATCTTCTTCTACTAGGTGAGTTCTTAGATAGTTGTAGCATTGGGGGAAAATAATCCATGTTTGTGGGGTTAGGATAACGGTATGAGGTAACCGGTTAACGCGCAGCAAAATTCACTTCCTGGGCAGATTCGTGGTTAATACTGAAACAGAATTTAATTTCCTGTTTGTACAGAATATGTCAACAAGGGGATTCGAACCCAGGACCTCCTTTGAACTGTGCATGCCTTACCACTAGGCTAGAGAGGTTGTTGTTGAATGTTTATGGAATGAATAAATATTAATCTAAATCTTGATTAAGATAGATTGATGAATTAATTGAGTATTATACCTCCGTTTTGGACACGGCCGGATGCGTTAGAAAGATAACGTAAAAGGGCTATTATTATTGTTCCATGTTATAAAATATTATGTGATTTATAAATGCCATGAATTTTATCATGATGAAAATTAAATATTGTTGTTATGTGGAAAGTGAAGTAATATGATTAAAAACTTTACAAAGATGGGTGAGGAAACCTAGCAGAATAATGTGATTAATAACTTAGAAATATGATCTAGGTTATGGAACATATGTAATATATGTATGAGAATACGGTATTCATTCGTACGACGCTTATGTGAGGTCGTGGGCGAATTGTTGCCATGATTGAGAATGAGACGCATTGTATGGAACATGCCTTATTATTATTTGTGTATTAAGGTGAATGAAGTCACCTATGATTGATGAATTTGTTATGGTTCGTGGAACCAATGATTATGGAACCGATCATGTATTCAGAATGTATGTTTTTCTATGGTGGTACACATCTCTTGTGGTATGCTTAGATGAGTAAGCATTGGGATGTGGGACCAATGATTCGAGCCTCAAATGGGTTTGAGCCCCAACCATGGCGGACATGGGGGAAAGGTGGACACCAAAGTGGGATAAGGCCCATACGGTGAAAGAGACTCAAAGTGGGTAAAGTCCCATACGAGTGATGGTTCTCAATAGTGGGTTTAAGTCCCATAGGGGGACCGGATATCCACCGCGAAAGTCGAATCATACGGGCATGCATGAACCGAGGCTGGCTTAGACGTAAGTCCGATCGGGAATTGATGTTTCGTGATCTGAATAATGATCGTGGTTGAGTTATGAGAATCCAGATGCATGTTGCCATACAATTGCAAGTTAGTTCCCCATCGTTCAAGTCTTCGTTCCCTTGTTGACTTGAGTTGGATATGAGTTGTATATCGATTAGAATACCTTGTAGAGCCGAGTGGACCCATAGGATAGGAGAACTCACTGAGATTATTATCTCATCCCATCATTGTTGTTATTTTTTTTCAGGTATTCTTTACAGGTTGGATCTAAGAGAAACTGTTATGGATGTTTCAAGGGTTGCTGTTCATTATGATCTTCCGCTGTGGAGTTATGTGCAATGAAGATATTGTACATAGTTCTTAGATTTTTATTGTTTAGGCATTATTGTATAACATGTTCCATTGATGTTTTAGTTTGGACATGTATATATATTGATGCCATTAGGCACTTATGTTGTGACAGTACCAAAATTTAACACTTGTATGATATTATTCTAGATATATATTATACGGGTTGTTACAGTTGGTATCAGAGCAGGTCGATTCTCGACCTAGCCTTGAAACATCATAAGTAAATCTATTCCTGCCTCATATGTGTGTTTAGCCAACATGATTCTTAATATCACTGTATATAGTATTGGGCCTGATCAACCTAATATTATGTGCATGGTAGGTAGGATCATGGTTGAGCGACCACGAGGACTCCGAAGTGTGGGTTGAACTTGCGCTTTGAGAATAGGCTCAAGCCAAGAGTTAGAAAGTAAGGAGAACTAGATGGCCCAATTGAAGTTTCAGAGGCGTTGTGATTTAGGTATTATGGAATTGAAGAGTAGTGTATCATTCAAGCGATTCTACGGTGTTAACGGAGTTGAGAAATTAAGGAATTCTATCGGGTGAGTTTGTCAGAATTTTGAGGAATGAGTGAATTTGATAGTGGAATAAGATACACTCACTAATATGGAATAAGTATTGCGAGTGATTCCGTATGGTAAAGGAGAAGGGATGGTTATGTTACGCATGTGTCATAAGGTCTGGAAGTGAGGTAGTGTATTAGTGTTTCAGTTTCTAAGGACACTAAAATATTTTGGAAGAACAAGAGTACTTAATGGAATATATACATTTGGAATGGTACCTTGCAAGTGGTTAAAGACTTGAGGGTTAAGGACGTTCAGTTTTGTTGGGAGCCTAAGGTAGTGGTGAAGTCTAAGAAGAGACTCGAGGACATGGTTGCCTATTCCAAGTGAAACATGTATGGACAAAATGGAGGTTAGAAGATAAACCAAGTATGTTCAGTTTTAGAAGGGAGATTGGATTTGAGATAGCTCGTCAGCGATTCAGTGTTAGTAAGAGACCATTATGGAATGATGAGTTACCTAAAGATCAATTATAAGAGCTTGTGTTGGAGACAGATAACGCACATTATATAGTAATGGAAGCTCTAGTGGGTTTTGGTTGTATGAGAACTGGTTGAGGATAAGAGCAATTAAGTTAGATTTAAGGACGTCTAGTAGAATGGTTTTGTAATTGGAACTGGGAGAATTACCATGGGAAGACAAGTGAACACCAAGTGTGGAAGTAGTGTGGATGTTGCAATACAACTGTTGCAATGGGGCACATTTTTAGATAGAGGCACAATGGGACCATTAAGATTCATTAAGACAAAGTTATGGGCGTGTAGTTGATGATTGTTCACATCGAGGATTTCTAGAGTATGTAGTGTGTAACACCCGAGGCCGGAGAGGCCGAAGAGTGGTTACATGTAACATCCGTGGGAGATGGAGTGGTTGTCGATGCATGATGCATGACAATGAGACACTCCTAGCAACTTCTAGGGGAAAAACCGAATTCACATCGGAATGAGAGGGATCCTGAGGCTGTGCAGGTATGAGACTACATGGTTGAAAGAAGGCTTGTAAGGATTAATTGGTACTACCTATATCAACAAGATGCATCTTCTTTTCGGTATCCTAACCAATAAGAACTCCATAGTTAAGCGTGCTTGACTTGGAGTAGTATTGGGATGGGTGACCTTCTGGGAAGTTTCCTGGAAAGCGTGCGAGTGAGGACAAAACGTGTTGAAAAGACCCGTGTTGATTTGTGGGGTTAGTTGATAATCCTGAAAGCAGTCTGGGGTGTTACATAGTGGAATAGAGGAAGTTAAACCTTGGTGTTAAGAGAAGTATGTGATAGCAGTATTATGGTCATAAGTAAGTGTAATGGATTCCTTGTCTTGAGATGGATGTAAAGTAACATACATTTTGTTGAGCAGTGAGTCTTGTATTCTAAGAAGTTGAGTTGATGATAGACAATGAAAGATAAGCTAAGCTGGAGCATGTGGACTAAGTGTAGAATATGGAATATTTTATGTTGCAAGAGTTTATTGGGAGGCAATGAGGATTATTCGTGGGAAGTTATAGAGACAAGTAACCCCGGTATAATGCAGTGTGTAGTAGGTATTGGTTTAGAAGAAAATTCTAGTCATAATTGTGTGGCAATGATAAGGTTCATCTTAAGTGTATTTTAATTGAATTGAAAGAGTAATATTGGCTTATTGGAAGTCCGGTTGTTATTTATCTCCTTGAGAAGTATTTGGTTGGTTGGTTAGTCGCGGAGTATAAACATTCACACCGTGTTGGAGCTAAGGATGTCCTAAATGTCATAAGTGTACCGTTGTGGATGTACAAATTGAGGATGGAGTTGCAAGTCACCATAAGTCAGATTGGTAGTTTTGAAATTGGGATTTCTGAAGGTGTAGTGCATAGTGTGTCATCTGAGGAGATACCATGGAGGTCAGACGTGTGGGAAAACCAACTTGGTAGACCATACTCAGTTTAAGTGAGTCTGGGAAGTACCACTATTATGATTATGAATAACTATAAGGAACAGATTTGGAAGAGATCTACTAAGTGGTGATCTAGAAGAGATTAGCTAGGTATGTGGTATAGATATTGATAAGGTGTGAAGTGGTTGGTCATGGTATGAAATTGATTGATTCATTTGGATTCATAGCCTTAGATGTAGACTCCCTGAGAGTGGTAATGGATGTGTACAATGATGCTCTAGACTATTGGAAGGATTTGTGAAGTTTTACTTCCAAGATGGAACGAGAATAAGTTATTCCTAAAGTTAAACATGTAACTCGGACTGTATGTTGGTAAGGGCATGAGCTAAGATTATGGAAGATGAGACAGGATGATTGAGATGAATGATTTTGGATGCGAAGTGATGTCATCTCTAGATATGTTTGAAGTATATTTTTGTGTGACTCTGTGAGGTGTATGGACACTCATAGTTATGTTCTAGATTGCTTAAGTTCCTTAGAAGTGGTGTTTTGTTGATAATTTAGAGTTCCTTGATGATGTTATGTTGTTTTGGTCGAGATCATGTGTCGGAAGAAATATTGAATGAATCAAAACCCTATAAGAGGATTGATATGGAATATAGTAACCGGAACCGGATATTGTCAAACTAATTTGGTTTAGCTACATCGAACCCATGATGAGTTTGGATGTTTTATGTTTTTATGGTTGTAACAATGTAAATCCTGGATACCTATCTTTTGAAGAGTGTTGGTTTTATTCTACACTTTTGTGAGTCACTAAGGAAGTTATTCTACTAATAGAAGTTGGTAAGGTTCTAGTACCATTTTGGACAGTAGGCACTCTGAGGGTAAGTGTGTTTCTTTGAAGATTGTTAGCTAAACAGTAGTGCCTAGGAACCCCAAGTGTTCCACTGTTGGAGTCAGAGTAGCATAATTGAAGGTGATGGATGAAAGAGCTCAATCAAGTCTATGGGGATCATGAAGATGGTAACTCGTAAGAATGGAGGTAAGGATGAGAGTAAGACAATCTCGTGCTAATGGTTCTATCTCATTGGAGTAGTACGAGAGAAGGGAAGCAGTAGGAGTAAGGGCTTGTAGCATACATTGTCAGATCAAGTGAAGTTGATGAGATTACCGGTAGATGGATTACAAGTTTGTCACATTTGTTGAAGGAATAATAAGGGAAGAGTAGTCAATATTGTGTGGTTAAGGAATCAATAAATTTTCTTATGAAGAATTAATGAGTATTGATTAACCAAGTCCAGATAAGATGTTGTAATTATGTTTTGTGTAACTTAGTACAAGGAAGGGAAGTCATGCTCCCCGGGAAGAAAGTGACCCACTGATGTTGAGTGGTATATAAGAGGAATTAAGTGAGAGCAAGTTTAAATGTTAATCCAATATCAGAATGAGATGGTGATGGAAATAAAGAAGTTTCAAGAGTTCATGAAAGAAGGAAATTTGTCAGCAAAGATAAGTTAGAAGAATAAGTATGTCAGAGACTTGGAATTGAAGAGAGGTCAAGCGTTGGTCTAAGATGTTGATTCAAAATTTGTTTGTTCGTTGAGTGAAGGAAATTCGGGGGCGAATTTCAATTTAAGGGGGGGAGAATGTAATATCCCATATTCCCTTAAATGCTCAATTAGTTGTCAGTTGAGATCAATTGAAATCCTATGTAAATTATCTATTATCATTTGTAACGATTAGAGCTCCTTTGTGCTCTAAATGTTGTCAATTGGGACCAATAGAGTAACCAGTGAACTCTGAAGGGATTAATTATGAATAAAGAGACAGACCAATATTAATAATTACAAGAAAGGACATTTTTGGTAACATTAATAATTGGTCAATTGGTGCTGGAAGATAAAATATCAATTGGGATATTTTGGTTACTACTTAATATTATACATTATATATATTATATGGTAGGTGTGGTGGAAAAGGAAAAAGAAGAAGTGGATAAGAAGAGAGGTGGTAGGTAAGAGGAAAGAAGATATATCAGAAAGAAAGGAAAGAAAAGAAAGAAAGGGAAGAGGAGAAAAAGAGAAAGAAAGAAAGAGAGAAGGAGAAAGAGAAGAGAAGAAAGAGAAAGAGGAAGAAGAGGAAGGAAGAAGATCATGTTCATCAACACCACCATCTTATCTTCATCATCACCAACTTCATCTTCTTCTACTAGGTGAGTTCTTAGATAGTTGTAGCATTGGGGGAAAATAATCCATGTTTGTGGGGTTAGGATAACGGTATGAGGTAACCGGTTAACGCGCAGCAAAATTCACTTCCTGGGCAGATTCGTGGTTAATACTGAAACAGAATTTAATTTCCTGTTTGTACAGAATATGTCAACAAGGGGATTCGAACCCAGGACCTCCTTTGAACTGTGCATGCCTTACCACTAGGCTAGAGAGGTTGTTGTTGAATGTTTATGGAATGAATAAATATTAATCTAAATCTTGATTAAGATAGATTGATGAATTAATTGAGTATTATACCTCCGTTTTGGACACGGCCGGATGCGTTAGAAAGATAACGTAAAAGGGCTATTATTATTGTTCCATGTTATAAAATATTATGTGATTTATAAATGCCATGAATTTTATCATGATGAAAATTAAATATTGTTGTTATGTGGAAAGTGAAGTAATATGATTAAAAACTTTACAAAGATGGGTGAGGAAACCTAGCAGAATAATGTGATTAATAACTTAGAAATATGATCTAGGTTATGGAACATATGTAATATATGTATGAGAATACGGTATTCATTCGTACGACGCTTATGTGAGGTCGTGGGCGAATTGTTGCCATGATTGAGAATGAGACGCATTGTATGGAACATGCCTTATTATTATTTGTGTATTAAGGTGAATGAAGTCACCTATGATTGATGAATTTGTTATGGTTCGTGGAACCAATGATTATGGAACCGATCATGTATTCAGAATGTATGTTTTTCTATGGTGGTACACATCTCTTGTGGTATGCTTAGATGAGTAAGCATTGGGATGTGGGACCAATGATTCGAGCCTCAAATGGGTTTGAGCCCCAACCATGGCGGACATGGGGGAAAGGTGGACACCAAAGTGGGATAAGGCCCATACGGTGAAAGAGACTCAAAGTGGGTAAAGTCCCATACGAGTGATGGTTCTCAATAGTGGGTTTAAGTCCCATAGGGGGACCGGATATCCACCGCGAAAGTCGAATCATACGGGCATGCATGAACCGAGGCTGGCTTAGACGTAAGTCCGATCGGGAATTGATGTTTCGTGATCTGAATAATGATCGTGGTTGAGTTATGAGAATCCAGATGCATGTTGCCATACAATTGCAAGTTAGTTCCCCATCGTTCAAGTCTTCGTTCCCTTGTTGACTTGAGTTGGATATGAGTTGTATATCGATTAGAATACCTTGTAGAGCCGAGTGGACCCATAGGATAGGAGAACTCACTGAGATTATTATCTCATCCCATCATTGTTGTTATTTTTTTTCAGGTATTCTTTACAGGTTGGATCTAAGAGAAACTGTTATGGATGTTTCAAGGGTTGCTGTTCATTATGATCTTCCGCTGTGGAGTTATGTGCAATGAAGATATTGTACATAGTTCTTAGATTTTTATTGTTTAGGCATTATTGTATAACATGTTCCATTGATGTTTTAGTTTGGACATGTATATATATTGATGCCATTAGGCACTTATGTTGTGACAGTACCAAAATTTAACACTTGTATGATATTATTCTAGATATATATTATACGGGTTGTTACAGATTCAACAATTCCCATGTTGTTATTCCATGGTTATTTTATCGATATATTGATAGTATTTCGCCGCGTTATGATTAATTGCATATGACATTTCAATTATTGTCATTATGTGCAAACCGACTTTGAGAACATTATCTAGATTTCTTGTTTGCTTTTCAATTTTCACTTTCCTTGCACGTCATCGCGTTATGTGACTTTGATTCGCTTCCTCGCATCCTTATTTTTATCCGTGCACGTCCCGATGTTGTTTCTTTCAATTTAATTTTCGAGTGTTTTGTAAATATAACTTGTTGTGTTATTTATTTTCTTCACATGGCTTACTCTCGGGCCTTCTTACAATGAGACAGTTCTCTTGCACTTACACTCATACATTGAATTATTTTTTGTGTTGGGCCCGATTTAATTATTCCAGTACTTTGAATCCCCATTTGACAAAATGTACCCCACTTCCCCGATGTGTAATACTTTTACTGCTTTTCATTTCTTGATTGCTTGAATGTTTAGTTAGCTACTAACACAAGAATAAAATCAACCATTTCAAAAATATCAAAAAAATAAGACTCGATCCAACGTCGAGTATTTTCTCAATAAACAAATCAATCCATTTCTTCCTCCCATTCCATTCCATTTCTTTCAAACCTTCATCAAATGCTTGATCCAACGTCAAGCCATTTCTCATAATAAAAACTCAAAAAAACTTAATTCATAATTGAGACCTTTTTCAATAAAGATGGAAATGGAACACTTATTTTAATTTATTCACTATATATATTAATAAACACTTTTGGTTTATTATAGGATCATAAATTTGATCCTTGATTAATTTAGGTTCTATTTTAGTATTAACCCTTTTGATTCTATTTTATTCTCATTTTTCGACTTTTGTTGTTATTCTTTTACCGTTATTTTTAGACGTCGATTTTAATTTATGGATTCAACAATTCCCATGTTGTTATTCCATGGTTAGTTTATCGATATATTGATAGTATTTCGCCGCGTTATGATTAATTGCATATGACATTTCAATTATTGTCATTATGTGCAAACCGACTTTGAGAACATTATCTAGATTTCTTGTTTGCTTTTCAATTTTCACTTTCCTTGCACGTCATCGCGTCATGTGACTTTGATTCGCATCCTCGCATCCTTATTTTTATCCGTGCACGTCCCGTTGTTGTTTCTTTCAATTTAATTTTCGAGTGTTTTGTAAATATAACTTGTTGTGTTATTTATTTTCTTCACATGGCTTACTCTCGGGCCTTCTTACAATGAGACAGTTCTCTTGCACTTACACTCATACATTGCATTATTTGTTGTTTGGGCCCGATTTAATTATTCCAGTACTTTGAATCCCCATTTGACAAAATGTAACCCACTTCCCCGATGTGTAATAATTGTACTGCTTTTCATTTCTTTATTGCTTGACTGTTTAGTTAGCTACTAACACAAGAATAAAATCAACCATTTCCAAAATATCAAAAAAATAAGACTCGATCCAACATCGAGTATTTTCTCAATAAACAAATCAATCCATTTCTTCCTCCCATTCCATTCCATTTCTTTCAAACCTTCATCAAATGCTTGGTCCAACGTCAAGCCATTTCTCATAATAAAAACTCAAAAACTTAATTCATAATTGAGACCTTTTTCAATAAAGATGGAAATGGAACACTTATTTTAGTTTATTCACTATATATACATATATATATATATATTAATAAACACTTTTGGTTTATTATAGGATCATAAATTTGGTCCTTGATTAATTTAGGTTCTATTTTAGTATTAACCCTTTTGATTCTATTTTATTCTCATTTTTCGACTTTTGTTGTTATTCTTTTACCGTTATTTTTAGACGTCGATTTTAATTTATGGATTCAACAATTCCCATGTTGTTATTCCATGGTTATTTTATCGATATACTGATAGTATTTCGCCGCGTTATGATTAATTGCATATGACATTTCAATTATTGTCATTATGTGCAAACCGACTTTGAGAACATTATCTAGATTTCTTGTTTGCTTTTCAATTTTCACTTTCCTTGCACGTCATCGCGTTATGTGACTTTGATTCGCTTCCTCGCATCCTTATTTTTATCCGTGCACGTCCCGATGTTGTTTCTTTCAATTTAATTTTCGAGTGTTTTGTAAATATAACTTGTTGTGTTATTTATTTTCTTCACATGGCTTACTCTCGGGCCTTCTTACAATGAGACAGTTCTCTTGCACTTACACTCATACATTGCATTATTTGTTGTTTGGGCCCGATTTAATTATTCCAGTACTTTGAATCCCCATTTGACAAAATGTACCCCACTTCCTCGATGTGTAATACTTTTACTGCTTTTCATTTCTTGATTGCTTGAATGTTTTGTTAGCTACTAACACAAGAATAAAATCAACCATTTCAAAAATATCAAAAAAATAAGACTCGATCCAACGTCGAGTATTTTCTCAATAAACAAATCAATCCATTTCTTCCTCCCATTCCATTCCATTTCTTTCAAACCTTCATCAAATGCTTGATCCAACGTCAAGCCATTTCTCATAATAAAAACTCAAAAAAACTTAATTCATAATTGAGACCTTTTTCAATAAAGATGGAAATGGAACACTTATTTTAGTTTATTCACTATATATATTAATAAACACTTTTGGTTTATTATAGGATCATAAATTTGATCCTTGATTAATTTAGGTTCTATTTTAGTATTAACCCTTTTGATTCTATTTTATTCTCATTTTTCGACTTTTGTTGTTATTCTTTTACCGTTATTTTTAGACGTCGATTTTAATTTATGGATTCAACAATTCCCATGTTGTTATTCCATGGTTAGTTTATCGATATATTGATAGTATTTCGCCGCGTTATGATTAATTGCATATGACATTTCAATTATTGTCATTATGTGCAAACCGACTTTGAGAACATTATCTAGATTTGTTGTTTGCTTTTCAATTTTCACTTTCCTTGCACGTCATCGCGTCATGTGACTTTGATTCGCATCCTCGCATCCTTATTTTTATCCGTGCACGTCCCGTTGTTGTTTCTTTCAATTTAATTTTCGAGTGTTTTGTAAATATAACTTGTTGTGTTATTTATTTTCTTCACATGGCTTACTCTCGGGCCTTCTTACAATGAGACAGTTCTCTTGCACTTACACTCATACATTGCATTATTTGTTGTTTGGGCCCGATTTAATTATTCCAGTACTTTGAATCCCCATTTGACAAAATGTACCCCACTTCCCCGATGTGTAATAATTTTACTACTTTTCATTTCTTTATTGCTTGACTGTTTAGTTAGCTACTAACACAAGAATAAAATCAACCGTTTCCAAAATATCAAAAAAATAAGACTCGATCCAACATCGAGTATTTTCTCAATAAACAAATCAATCCATTTCTTCCTCCCATTCCATTCCATTTCTTTCAAACCTTCATCAAATGCTTGATCCAACGTCAAGCCATTCTCATAATAAAAACTCAAAAAAAATTAATTCATAATTGAGACCTTTTTCAATAAAGATGGAAATGGAACACTTATTTTAGTTTATTCACTATATATATATATATCTATATATATATATATATATATATATATATATATCTATATATATATATTATATATATATATATATATATATATATATATATATATATATATATATATATATTAATAACACTTTTGGTTTATTATAGGATCATAAATTTGATCCTTGATTAATTTAGGTTCTATTTTAGTATTAACCCTTTTGATTCTATTTTATTCTCATTTTTCGACTTTTGTTGTTATTCTTTTACCGTTATTTTTAGACGTCGATTTTAATTTATGGATTCAACAATTCCCATGTTGTTATTCCATGGTTATTTTATCGATATATTGATAGTATTTCGCCGCGTTATGATTAATTGCATATAACATTTCAATTATTGTCATTATGTGCAAACCGGCTTTGAGCACATTATGTAGATTTCTTGTTTGCTTTTCAATTTTCACTTTCCTTGCACGTCATTGCGTTATGTGACTTTGATTCGCATCCTCGCATCCTGACTTTTATCCGTGCACGTCCCGATGTTGTTTCTTTCAATTTAATTTTCGAGTGTTTTGTAAATATAACTTGTTGTGTTATTTATTTTCTTCACATGGCTTACTCTCGGGCCTTCTTACAATGAGACAGTTCTCTTGCACTTACACTCATACATTGCATTATTTGTTGTTTGGGCCCGATTTAATTATTCCAGTACTTTGAATCCCCATTTGACAAAATGTACCCCACTTCCCCGATGTGTAATACTTTTACTACTTTTCATTTCTTGATTGCTTGAATGTTTAGTTAGCTACTAACACAAGAATAAAATCAACCATTTCAAAAATATCAAAAAAATAAGACTCGATCCAACGTCGAGTATTTTCTCAATAAACAAATCAATCCATTTCTTCCTCCCATTCCATTCCATTTCTTTCAAACCTTCATCAAATGCTTGATCCAACGTCAAGCCATTTCTCATAATAAAAACTCAAAAAAACTTAATTCATAATTGAGACCTTTTTCAATAAAGATGGAAATGGAACACTTATTTTAGTTTATTCACTATATATATTAATAAACACTTTTGGTTTATTATAGGATCATAAATTTGATCCTTGATTAATTTAGGTTCTATTTTAGTATTAACCCTTTTGATTCTATTTTATTCTCATTTTTCGACTTTTGTTGTTATTCTTTTACCGTTATTTTTAGACGTCGATTTTAATTTATGGATTCAACAATTCCCATGTTGTTATTCCATGGTTATTTTATCGATATATTGATAGTATTTCGCCGCGTTATGATTAATTGCATATGACATTTCAATTATTGTCATTATGTGCAAACCGACTTTGAGCACATTATCTAGATTTCTTGTTTGCTTTTCAATTTTCACTTTCCTTGCACGTCATCGCGTCATGTGACTTTGATTCGCATCCTCGCATCCTTATTTTTATCCGTGCACGTCCCGTTGTTGTTTCTTTCAATTTAATTTTCGAGTGTTTTGTAAATATAACTTGTTGTGTTATTTATTTTCTTCACATGGCTTACTCTCGGGCCTTCTTACAATGAGACAGTTCTCTTGCACTTACACTCATACATTGCATTATTTGTTGTTTGGGCCCGATTTAATTATTCCAGTACTTTGAATCCCCATTTGACAAAATGTACCCCACTTCCCCGATGTGTAATAATTTTACTGCTTTTCATTTCTTTATTGCTTGACTGTTTAGTTAGCTACTAACACAAGAATAAAATCAACCATTTCCAAAATATCAAAAAAATAAGACTCGATCCAACATCGAGTATTTTCTCAATAAACAAATCAATCCATTTCTTCCTCCCATTCCATTCCATTTCTTTCAAACCTTCATCAAATGCTTGGTCCAACGTCAAGCCATTTCTCATAATAAAAACTCAAAAACTTAATTCATAATTGAGACCTTTTTCAATAAAGATGGAAATGGAACACTTATTTTAGTTTATTCACTATATATACATATATATATATTAATAAACACTTTTGGTTTATTATAGGATCATAAATTTGATCCTTGATTAATTTAGGTTCTATTTTAGTATTAACCCTTTTGATTCTATTTTATTCTCATTTTTCGACTTTTGTTGTTATTCTTTTACCGTTATTTTTAGACGTCGATTTTAATTTATGGATTCAACAATTCCCATGTTGTTATTCCATGGTTATTTTATCGATATATTGATAGTATTTCGCCGCGTTATGATTAATTGCATATGACATTTCAATTATTGTCATTATGTGCAAACCGACTTTGAGCACATTATCTAGATTTCTTGTTTGCTTTTCAATTTTCACTTTCCTTGCACGTCATTGCGTTATGTGACTTTGATTCGCATCCTCGCATCCTTATTTTTATCCGTGCACGTCCCGATGTTGTTTCTTTCAATTTAATTTTCGAGTGTTTTGTAAATATAACTTGTTGTGTTATTTATTTTCTTCACATGGCTTACTCTCGGGCCTTCTTACAATGAGACAGTTCTCTTGCACTTACACTCATACATTGCATTATTTGTTGTTTGGGCCCGATTTAATTATTCCAGTACTTTGAATCCCCATTTGACAAAATGTACCCCACTTCCCCGATGTGTAATAATTTTACTGCTTTTCATTTCTTTATTGCTTGACTGTTTAGTTAGCTACTAACACAAGAATAAAATCAACCATTTCCAAAATATCAAAAAAATAAGACTCGATCCAACATCGAGTATTTTCTCAATAAACAAATCAATCCATTTCTTCCTCCCATTCCATTCCATTTCTTTCAAACCTTCATCAAATGCTTGATCCAACGTCAAGCCATTCTCATAATAAAAACTCAAAAAATTAATTCATAATTGAGACCTTTTTCAATAAAGATGGAAATGGAACACTTATTTTAGTTTATTCACTATATATATTCTATATATACTTTTGGTTTATTATAGGATCATAAATTTGATCCTTGATTAATTTAGGTTCTATTTTAGTATTAACCCTTTTGATTCTATTTTATTCTCATTTTTCGACTTTTGTTGTTATTCTTTTACCGTTATTTTTAGACGTCGATTTTAATTTATGGATTCAACAATTCCCATGTTGTTATTCCATGGTTATTTTATCGATATATTGATAGTATTTCGCCGCGTTATGATTAATTGCATATGACATTTCAATTATTGTCATTATGTGCAAACCGGCTTTGAGCACATTATCTAGATTTCTTGTTTGCTTTTCAATTTTCACTTTCCTTGCACGTCATTGCGTTATGTGACTTTGATTCGCATCCTCGCATCCTGATTTTTATCCGTGCACGTCCCGATGTTGTTTCTTTCAATTTAATTTTCGAGTGTTTTGTAAATATAACTTGTTGTGTTATTTATTTTCTTCACATGGCTTACTCTCGGGCCTTCTTACAATGAGACAGTTCTCTTGCACTTACACTCATACATTGCATTATTTGTTGTTTGGGCCCGATTTAATTATTCCAGTACTTTGAATCCCCATTTGACAAAATGTACCCCACTTCCCCGATGTGTAATAATTTTACTGCTTTTCATTTCTTTATTGCTTGACTGTTTAGTTAGCTACTAACACAAGAATAAAATCAACCATTTCCAAAATATCAAAAAAATAAGACTCGATCCAACGTCGAGTATTTTCTCAATAAACAAATCAATCCATTTCTTCCTCCCATTCCATTCCATTTCTTTCAAACCTTCATCAAATGCTTGATCCAACGTCAAGCCATTTCTCATAATAAAAACTCAAAAACTTAATTCATAATTGAGACCTTTTTCAATAAAGATGGAAATGGAACACTTATTTTAGTTTATTCACTATATATATATATATAAAACACTTTTGGTTTATTATAGGATCATAAATTTGATCCTTGATTAATTTAGGTTCTATTTTAGTATTAACCCTTTTGATTCTATTTTATTCTCATTTTTCGACTTTTGTTGTTATTCTTTTACCGTTATTTTTAGACGTCGATTTTAATTTATGGATTCAACAATTCCCATGTTGTTATTCCATGGTTATTTTATCGATATATTGATAGTATTTCGCCGCGTTATGATTAATTGCATATGACATTTCAATTATTGTCATTATGTGCAAACCGGCTTTGAGCACATTATCTAGATTTCTTGTTTGCTTTTCAATTTTCACTTTCCTTGCACGTCATTGCGTTATGTGACTTTGATTCGCATCCTCGCATCCTGATTTTTATCCGTGCACGTCCCGATGTTGTTTCTTTCAATTTAATTTTCGAGTGTTTTGTAAATATAACTTGTTGTGTTATTTATTTTCTTCACATGGCTTACTCTCGGGCCTTCTTACAATGAGACAGTTCTCTTGCACTTACACTCATACATTGCATTATTTGTTGTTTGGGCCCGATTTAATTATTCCAGTACTTTGAATCCCCATTTGACAAAATGTACCCCACTTCCCCGATGTGTAATAATTTTACTGCTTTTCATTTCTTTATTGCTTGACTGTTTAGTTAGCTACTAACACAAGAATAAAATCAACCATTTCCAAAATATCAAAAAAATAAGACTCGATCCAACGTCGAGTATTTTCTCAATAAACAAATCAATCCATTTCTTCCTCCCATTCCATTCCATTTCTTTCAAACCTTCATCAAATGCTTGATCCAACGTCAAGCCATTCTCATAATAAAAACTCAAAAAAATTAATTCATAATTGAGACCTTTTTCAATAAAGATGGAAATGGAACACTTATTTTAGTTTATTCACTATATATATTAATAAACACTTTTGGTTTATTATAGGATCATAAATTTGATCCTTGATTAATTTAGGTTCTATTTTAGTATTACCCTTTTGATTCTATTTTATTCTCATTTTTCGACTTTTGTTGTTATTCTTTTACCGTTATTTTTAGACGTCGATTTTAATTTATGGATTCAACAATTCCCATGTTGTTATTCCATGGTTATTTTATCGATATATTGATAGTATTTCGCCGCGTTATGATTAATTGCATATGACATTTCAATTATTGTCATTATGTGCAAACCGGCTTTGAGCACATTATCTAGATTTCTTGTTTGCTTTTCAATTTTCACTTTCCTTGCACGTCATTGCGTTATGTGACTTTGATTCGCATCCTCGCATCCTGATTTTTATCCGTGCACGTCCCGATGTTGTTTCTTTCAATTTAATTTTCGAGTGTTTTGTAAATATAACTTGTTGTGTTATTTATTTTCTTCACATGGCTTACTCTCGGGCCTTCTTACAATGAGACAGTTCTCTTGCACTTACACTCATACATTGCATTATTTGTTGTTTGGGCCCGATTTAATTATTCCAGTACTTTGAATCCCCATTTGACAAAATGTACCCCACTTCCCCGATGTGTAATACTTTTACTACTTTTCATTTCTTGATTGCTTGAATGTTTAGTTAGCTACTAACACAAGAATAAAATCAACCATTTCAAAAATATCAAAAAAATAAGACTCGATCCAACGTCGAGTATTTTCTCAATAAACAAATCAATCCATTTCTTCCTCCCATTCCATTCCATTCCATTTCTTTCAAACCTTCATCAAATGCTTGATCCAACGTCAAGCCATTTCTCATAATAAAAACTCAAAAAAACTTAATTCATAATTGAGACCTTTTTCAATAAAGATGGAAATGGAACACTTATTTTAGTTTATTCACTATATATATTAATAAACACTTTTGGTTTAGTATAGGATCATAAATTTGATCCTTGATTAATTTAGGTTCTATTTTAGTATTAACCCTTTTGATTCTATTTTATTCTCATTTTTCGACTTTTGTTGTTATTCTTTTACCGTTATTTTTAGACGTCGATTTTAATTTATGGATTCAACAATTCATGTTGTTATTCCATGGTTATTTTATCGATATATTGATAGTATTTCGCCGCGTTATGATTAATTGCATATGACATTTCAATTATTGTCATTATGTGCAAACCGACTTTGAGCACATTATCTAGATTTCTTGTTTGCTTTTCAATTTTCACTTTCCTTGCACGTCATTGCGTTATGTGACTTTGATTCGCATCCTCGCATCCTGATTTTTATCCGTGCACGTCCCGATGTTGTTTCTTTCAATTTAATTTTCGAGTGTTTTGTAAATATAACTTGTTGTGTTATTTATTTTCTTCACATGGCTTACTCTCGGGCCTTCTTACAATGAGACAGTTCTCTTGCACTTACACTCATACATTGCATTATTTGTTGTTTGGGCCCGATTTAATTATTCCAGTACTTTGAATCCCCATTTGACAAAATGTACCCCACTTCCCCGATGTGTAATAATTTTACTGCTTTTCATTTCTTTATTGCTTGACTGTTTAGTTAGCTACTAACACAAGAATAAAATCAACCATTTCCAAAATATCAAAAAAATAAGACTCGATCCAACATCGAGTATTTTCTCAATAAACAAATCAATCCATTTCTTCCTCCCATTCCATTCCATTTCTTTCAAACCTTCATCAAATGCTTGATCCAACGTCAAGCCATTCTCATAATAAAAACTCAAAAAAAATTAATTCATAATTGAGACCTTTTTCAATAAAGATGGAAATGGAACACTTATTTTAGTTTATTCACTATATATATATATATATATATATATATATATATATATATATATATATATATATATATATATATATATATATATATATATATATATATATATATATATATATATATATATATATATATATATATATATATATATATATATATATATATAATAAACACTTTTGGTTTATTATAGGATCATAAATTTGATCCTTGATTAATTTAGGTTCTATTTTAGTATTAACCCTTTTGATTCTATTTTATTCTCATTTTTCGACTTTTGTTGTTATTCTTTTACCGTTATTTTTAGACGTCGATTTTAATTTATGGATTCAACAATTCCCATGTTGTTATTCCATGGTTATTTTATCGATATATTGATAGTATTTCGCCGCGTTATGATTAATTGCATATGACATTTCAATTATTGTCATTATGTGCAAACCGGCTTTGAGCACATTATCTAGATTTCTTGTTTGCTTTTCAATTTTCACTTTCCTTGCACGTCATTGCGTTATGTGACTTTGATTCGCATCCTCGCATCCTGATTTTTATCCGTGCACGTCCCGATGTTGTTTCTTTCAATTTAATTTTCGAGTGTTTTGTAAATATAACTTGTTGTGTTATTTATTTTCTTCACATGGCTTACTCTCGGGCCTTCTTACAATGAGACAGTTCTCTTGCACTTACACTCATACATTGCATTATTTGTTGTTTGGGCCCGATTTAATTATTCCAGTACTTTGAATCCCCATTTGACAAAATGTACCCCACTTCCCCGATGTGTAATAATTTTACTGCTTTTCATTTCTTTATTGCTTGACTGTTTAGTTAGCTACTAACACAAGAATAAAATCAACCATTTCCAAAATATCAAAAAAATAAGACTCGATCCAACGTCGAGTATTTTCTCAATAAACAAATCAATCCATTTCTTCCTCCCATTCCATTCCATTTCTTTCAAACCTTCATCAAATGCTTGATCCAACGTCAAGCCATTTCTCATAATAAAAACTCAAAAAAACTTAATTCATAATTGAGACCTTTTTCAATAAAGATGGAAATGGAACACTTATTTTAGTTTATTCACTATATATATTAATAAACACTTTTGGTTTATTATAGGATCATAAATTTGATCCTTGATTAATTTAGGTTCTATTTTAGTATTAACCCTTTTGATTCTATTTTATTCTCATTTTTCGACTTTTGTTGTTATTCTTTTACCGTTATTTTTAGACGTCGATTTTAATTTATGGATTCAACAATTCCCATGTTGTTATTCCATGGTTATTTTATCGATATATTGATAGTATTTCGCCGCGTTATGATTAATTGCATATGACATTTCAATTATTGTCATTATGTGCAAACCGGCTTTGAGCACATTATCTAGATTTCTTGTTTGCTTTTCAATTTTCACTTTCCTTGCACGTCATTGCGTTATGTGACTTTGATTCGCATCCTCGCATCCTGATTTTTATCCGTGCACGTCCCGATGTTGTTTCTTTCAATTTAATTTTCGAGTGTTTTGTAAATATAACTTGTTGTGTTATTTATTTTCTTCACATGGCTTACTCTCGGGCCTTCTTACAATGAGACAGTTCTCTTGCACTTACACTCATACATTGCATTATTTGTTGTTTGGGCCCGATTTAATTATTCCAGTACTTTGAATCCCCATTTGACAAAATGTACCCCACTTCCCCGATGTGTAATAATTTTACTACTTTTCATTTCTTTATTGCTTGACTGTTTAGTTAGCTACTAACACAAGAATAAAATCAACCATTTCAAAATATCAAAAAAATAAGACTCGATCCAACGTCGAGTATTTTCTCAATAAACAAATCAATCCATTTCTTCCTCCCATTCCATTCCATTTCTTTCAAACCTTCATCAAATGCTTGATCCAACGTCAAGCCATTTCTCATAATAAAAACTCAAAAAAACTTAATTCATAATTGAGACCTTTTTCAATAAAGATGGAAATGGAACACTTATTTTAGTTTATTCACTATATATATTAATAAACACTTTTGGTTTATTATAGGATCATAAATTTGATCCTTGATTAATTTAGGTTCTATTTTAGTATTAACCCTTTTGATTCTATTTTATTCTCATTTTTCGACTTTTGTTGTTATTCTTTTACCGTTATTTTTAGACGTCGATTTTAATTTATGGATTCAACAATTCCCATGTTGTTATTCCATGGTTATTTTATCGATATATTGATAGTATTTCGCCGCGTTATGATTAATTGCATATGACATTTCAATTATTGTCATTATGTGCAAACCGACTTTGAGCACATTATCTAGATTTCTTGTTTGCTTTTCAATTTTCACTTTCCTTGCACGTCATTGCGTTATGTGACTTTGATTCGCATCCTCGCATCCTGATTTTTATCCGTGCACGTCCCGTTGTTGTTTCTTTCAATTTAATTTTCGAGTGTTTTGTAAATATAACTTGTTGTGTTATTTATTTTCTTCACATGGCTTACTCTCGGGCCTTCTTACAATGAGACAGTTCTCTTGCACTTACACTCATACATTGCATTATTTGTTGTTTGGGCCCGATTTAATTATTCCAGTACTTTGAATCCCCATTTGACAAAATGTACCCCACTTCCCCGATGTGTAATAATTTTACTGCTTTTCATTTCTTTATTGCTTGACTGTTTAGTTAGCTACTAACACAAGAATAAAATCAACCATTTCCAAAATATCAAAAAAATAAGACTCGATCCAACATCGAGTATTTTCTCAATAAACAAATCAATCCATTTCTTCCTCCCATTCCATTCCATTTCTTTCAAACCTTCATCAAATGCTTGGTCCAACGTCAAGCCATTTCTCATAATAAAAACTCAAAAACTTAATTCATAATTGAGACCTTTTTCAATAAAGATGGAAATGGAACACTTATTTTAGTTTATTCACTATATATATATATATACATATATATTAATAAACACTTTTGGTTTATTATAGGATCATAAATTTGATCCTTGATTAATTTAGGTTCTATTTTAGTATTAACCCTTTTGATTCTATTTTATTCTCATTTTTCGACTTTTGTTGTTATTCTTTTACCGTTATTTTTAGACGTCGATTTTAATTTATGGATTCAACAATTCCCATGTTGTTATTCCATGGTTATTTTATCGATATATTGATAGTATTTCGCCGCGTTATGATTAATTGCATATGACATTTCAATTATTGTCATTATGTGCAAACCGGCTTTGAGCACATTATCTAGATTTCTTGTTTGCTTTTCAATTTTCACTTTCCTTGCACGTCATTGCGTTATGTGACTTTGATTCGCATCCTCGCATCCTGATTTTTATCCGTGCACGTCCCGATGTTGTTTCTTTCAATTTAATTTTCGAGTGTTTTGTAAATATAACTTGTTGTGTTATTTATTTTCTTCACATGGCTTACTCTCGGGCCTTCTTACAATGAGACAGTTCTCTTGCACTTACACTCATACATTGCATTATTTGTTGTTTGGGCCCGATTTAATTATTCCAGTACTTTGAATCCCCATTTGACAAAATGTACCCCACTTCCCCGATGTGTAATAATTTTACTGCTTTTCATTTCTTTATTGCTTGACTGTTTAGTTAGCTACTAACACAAGAATAAAATCAACCATTTCCAAAATATCAAAAAAATAAGACTCGATCCAACATCGAGTATTTTCTCAATAAACAAATCAATCCATTTCTTCCTCCCATTCCATTCCATTTCTTTCAAACCTTCATCAAATGCTTGGTCCAACGTCAAGCCATTTCTCATAATAAAAACTCAAAAACTTAATTCATAATTGAGACCTTTTTCAATAAAGATGGAAATGGAACACTTATTTTAGTTTATTCACTATATATATATATATATATATATATATATATATATATATATATATATATATATATATATATATTAATAAACACTTTTGTTTATTATAGGATCATAATTTGATCCTTGATTAATTTAGGTTCTATTTTAGTATTAACCCTTTTGATTCTATTTTATTCTCATTTTTCGACTTTTGTTGTTATTCTTTTACCGTTATTTTTAGACGTCGATTTCAATTTATGGATTCAAGAATTCCCATGTTGTTATTCTTTTCCGTTATTTTTAGACGTCGATTTCAATTTATGGATTCAAGAATTCCCATGTTGTTATTCCATGGTTATTTTATCGATATATTGATAGTATTTCGCCGCGTTATGATTAATTGCATATGACATTTCAATTATTGTCATTATGTGCAAACCGGCTTTGAGCACATTATCTAGATATCTTGTTTGCCTTTCAATTTTCACTTTCCTTGCACGTCATTGCGTTATGTGACTTTGATTCGCATCCTCGCATCCTGATTTTTATCCGTGCACGTCCCGATGTTGTTTCTTTCAATTTAATTTTCGAGTGTTTTGTAAATATAACTTGTTGTGTTATTTATTTTCTTCACATGGCTTACTCTCGGGCCTTCTTACAATGAGACAGTTCTCTTGCACTTACACTCATACATTGCATTATTTGTTGTTTGGGCCCGATTTAATTATTCCAGTACTTTGAATCCCCATTTGACAAAATGTACCCCACTTCCCCGATGTGTAATAATTTTACTGCTTTTCATTTCTTTATTGCTTGACTGTTTAGTTAGCTACTAACACAAGAATAAAATCAACCATTTCCAAAATATCAAAAAAATAAGACTCGATCCAACATCGAGTATTTTCTCAATAAACAAATCAATCCATTTCTTCCTCCCATTCCATTCCATTTCTTTCAAACCTTCATCAAATGCTTGATCCAACGTCAAGCCATTTCTCATAATAAAAACTCAAAAAAATTAATTCATAATTGAGACCTTTTTCAATAAAGATGGAAATGGAACACTTATTTTAGTTTATTCACTATATATATTAATAAACACTTTTGGTTTATTATAGGATCATAAATTTGATCCTTGATTAATTTAGGTTCTATTTTAGTATTAACCCTTTTGATTCTATTTTATTCTCATTTTTCGACTTTTGTTGTTATTCTTTTACCGTTATTTTTAGACGTCGATTTTAATTTATGGATTCAACAATTCCCATGTTGTTATTCCATGGTTATTTTATCGATATATTGATAGTATTTCGCCGCGTTATGATTAATTGCATATGACATTTCAATTATTGTCATTATGTGCAAACCGGCTTTGAGAACATTATCTAGATTTCTTGTTTGCTTTTCAATTTTCACTTTCCTTGCACGTCATTGCGTTATGTGACTTTGATTCGCATCCTCGCATCCTGATTTTTATCCGTGCACGTCCCGATGTTGTTTCTTTCAATTTAATTTTCGAGTGTTTTGTAAATATAACTTGTTGTGTTATTTATTTTCTTCACATGGCTTACTCTCGGGCCTTCTTACAATGAGACAGTTCTCTTGCACTTACACTCATACATTGCATTATTTGTTGTTTGGGCCCGATTTAATTATTCCAGTACTTTGAATCCCCATTTGACAAAATGTACCCCACTTCCCCGATGTGTAATAATTTTACTGCTTTTCATTTCTTTATTGCTTGACTGTTTAGTTAGCTACTAACACAAGAATAAAATCAACCATTTCCAAAATATCAAAAAAATAAGACTCGATCCAACATCGAGTATTTTCTCAATAAACAAATCAATCCATTTCTTCCTCCCATTCCATTCCATTTCTTTCAAACCTTCATCAAATGCTTGGTCCAACGTCAAGCCATTTCTCATAATAAAAACTCAAAAAAATTAATTCATAATTGAGACCTTTTTCAATAAAGATGGAAATGGAACACTTATTTTAGTTTATACACTATATATATATATATATATATATATATATATAATATATATATATATATATATATATATATTAATAAACACTTTGGTTTATTATAGGATCATAAATTTGATCCTTGATTAATTTAGGTTCTATTTTAGTATTAACCCTTTTGATTCTATTTTATTCTCATTTTTCGACTTTTGTTGTTATTCTTTTACCGTTATTTTTAGACGTCGATTTTAATTTATGGATTCAAGAATTCCCATGTTGTTATTCCATGGTTATTTTATCGATATATTGATAGTATTTCGCCGCGTTATGATTAATTGCATATGACATTTCAATTATTGTCATTATGTGCAAACCGGCTTTGAGCACATTATCTAGATTTCTTGTTTGCCTTTCAATTTTCACTTTCCTTGCACGTCATTGCGTTATGTGACTTTGATTCGCATCCTCGCATCCTGATTTTTATCCGTGCACGTCCCGATGTTGTTTCTTTCAATTTAATTTTCGAGTGTTTTGTAAATATAACTTGTTGTGTTATTTATTTTCTTCACATGGCTTACTCTCGGGCCTTCTTACAATGAGACAGTTCTCTTGCACTTACACTCATACATTGCATTATTTGTTGTTTGGGCCCGATTTAATTATTCCAGTACTTTGAATCCCCATTTGACAAAATGTACCCCACTTCCCCGATGTGTAATAATTTTACTGCTTTTCATTTCTTTATTGCTTGACTGTTTAGTTAGCTACTAACACAAGAATAAAATCAACCATTTCCAAAATATCAAAAAAATAAGACTCGATCCAACATCGAGTATTTTCTCAATAAACAAATCAATCCATTTCTTCCTCCCATTCCATTCCATTTCTTTCAAACCTTCATCAAATGCTTGGTCCAACGTCAAGCCATTTCTCATAATAAAAACTCAAAAACTTAATTCATAATTGAGACCTTTTTCAATAAAGATGGAAATGGAACACTTATTTTAGTTTATTCACTATATATATATATATATATATATATATATATATATATATATATATATATATATATATATATATATATATATATATATATATATATATATATATATATATATATATATATATATATATATATATATATATATATATATATATATATATATATATATATTATATATATAAACACTTTTGGTTTATTATAGGATCATAAATTTGATCCTTGATTAATTTAGGTTCTATTTTAGTATTAACCCTTTTGATTCTATTTTATTCTCATTTTTCGACTTTTGTTGTTATTCTTTTACCGTTATTTTTAGACGTCGATTTCAATTTATGGATTCAAGAATTCCCATGTTGTTATTCCATGGTTATTTTATCGATATATTGATAGTATTTCGCCGCGTTATGATTAATTGCATATGACATTTCAATTATTGTCATTATGTGCAAACCGGCTTTGAGCACATTATCTAGATTTCTTGTTTGCCTTTCAATTTTCACTTTCCTTGCACGTCATTGCGTTATGTGACTTTGATTCGCATCCTCGCATCCTGATTTTTATCCGTGCACGTCCCGATGTTGTTTCTTTCAATTTAATTTTCGAGTGTTTTGTAAATATAACTTGTTGTGTTATTTATTTTCTTCACATGGCTTACTCTCGGGCCTTCTTACAATGAGACAGTTCTCTTGCACTTACACTCATACATTGCATTATTTGTTGTTTGGGCCCGATTTAATTATTCCAGTACTTTGAATCCCCATTTGACAAAATGTACCCCACTTCCCCGATGTGTAATAATTTTACTGCTTTTCATTTCTTTATTGCTTGACTGTTTAGTTAGCTACTAACACAAGAATAAAATCAACCATTTCCAAAATATCAAAAAAATAAGACTCGATCCAACATCGAGTATTTTCTCAATAAACAAATCAATCCATTTCTTCCTCCCATTCCATTCCATTTCTTTCAAACCTTCATCAAATGCTTGGTCCAACGTCAAGCCATTTCTCATAATAAAAACTCAAAAACTTAATTCATAATTGAGACCTTTTTCAATAAAGATGGAAATGGAACACTTATTTTAGTTTATTCACTATATATATATATATATATATATATATATATATATATATATATATATATATATATATATATATATATATATATATATATATATATATATATATATATATATATATATATATATATATATATATATATATATATATATATATATATATATATATATATATATATATATATATTAATCACTTTTGGTTTATATAGGATCATAAATTGATCCTTGATTAATTTAGGTTCTATTTTAGTATTAACCCTTTTGATTCTATTTTATTCTCATTTTTCGACTTTTGTTGTTATTCTTTTACCGTTATTTTTAGACGTCGATTTTAATTTATGGATTCAAGAATTCCCATGTTGTTATTCCATGGTTATTTTATCGATATATTGATAGTATTTCGCCGCGTTATGATTAATTGCATATGACATTTCAATTATTGTCATTATGTGCAAACCGGCTTTGAGCACATTATCTAGATTTCTTGTTTGCTTTTCAATTTTCACTTTCCTTGCACGTCATTGCGTTATGTGACTTTGATTCGCATCCTCGCATCCTGATTTTTATCCGTGCACGTCCCGATGTTGTTTCTTTCAATTTAATTTTCGAGTGTTTTGTAAATATAACTTGTTGTGTTATTTATTTTCTTCACATGGCTTACTCTCGGGCCTTCTTACAATGAGACAGTTCTCTTGCACTTACACTCATACATTGCATTATTTGTTGTTTGGGCCCGATTTAATTATTCCAGTACTTTGAATCCCCATTTGACAAAATGTACCCCACTTCCCCGATGTGTAATAATTTTACTGCTTTTCATTTCTTTATTGCTTGACTGTTTAGTTAGCTACTAACACAAGAATAAAATCAACCATTTCCAAAATATCAAAAAAATAAGACTCGATCCAACATCGAGTATTTTCTCAATAAACAAATCAATCCATTTCTTCCTCCCATTCCATTCCATTTCTTTCAAACCTTCATCAAATGCTTGATCCAACGTCAAGCCATTTCTCATAATAAAAACTCAAAAAAAAAAATCATAATTGAGACCTTTTTCAATAAAGATGGAAATGGAACACTTATTTTAGTTCACTATATATATATATATATATATATATATATATATATATATATATATATATATATATATATATATATATATATATATATATATATTATAAACACTTTTGGTTTATTATAGGATCATAAATTTGATCCTTGATTAATTTAGGTTCTATTTTAGTATTAACCCTTTTGATTCTATTTTATTCTCATTTTTCGACTTTTGTTGTTATTCTTTTACCGTTATTTTTAGACGTCGATTTTAATTTATGGATTCAACAATTCCCATGTTGTTATTCCATGGTTATTTTATCGATATATTGATAGTATTTCGCCGCGTTATGATTAATTGCATATGACATTTCAATTATTGTCATTATGTGCAAACCGGCTTTGAGCACATTATCTAGATTTCTTGTTTGCTTTTCAATTTTCACTTTCCTTGCACGTCATTGCGTTATGTGACTTTGATTCGCATCCTCGCATCCTGATTTTTATCCGTGCACGTCCCGATGTTGTTTCTTTCAATTTAATTTTCGAGTGTTTTGTAAATATAACTTGTTGTGTTATTTATTTTCTTCACATGGCTTACTCTCGGGCCTTCTTACAATGAGACAGTTCTCTTGCACTTACACTCATACATTGCATTATTTGTTGTTTGGGCCCGATTTAATTATTCCAGTACTTTGAATCCCCATTTGACAAAATGTACCCCACTTCCCCGATGTGTAATAATTTTACTGCTTTTCATTTCTTTATTGCTTGACTGTTTAGTTAGCTACTAACACAAGAATAAAATCAACCATTTCCAAAATATCAAAAAAATAAGACTCGATCCAACATCGAGTATTTTCTCAATAAACAAATCAATCCATTTCTTCCTCCCATTCCATTCCATTTCTTTCAAACCTTCATCAAATGCTTGGTCCAACGTCAAGCCATTTCTCATAATAAAAACTCAAAAACTTAATTCATAATTGAGACCTTTTTCAATAAAGATGGAAATGGAACACTTATTTTAGTTTATTCACTATATATATATATATATATATATATATATATATATATATATATATATATATATATATATATATATATATATATATATATATATATATATATATATATATATATATATATATATATATATATATATATATATATATATATATATATTAATAAACACTTTTGGTTTATTATAGGATCATAAATTTGATCCTTGATTAATTTAGGTTCTATTTTAGTATTAACCCTTTTGATTCTATTTTATTCTCATTTTTCGACTTTTGTTGTTATTCTTTTACCGTTATTTTTAGACGTCGATTTTAATTTATGGATTCAAGAATTCCCATGTTGTTATTCCATGGTTATTTTATCGATATATTGATAGTATTTCGCCGCGTTATGATTAATTGCATATGACATTTCAATTATTGTCATTATGTGCAAACCGGCTTTGAGCACATTATCTAGATTTCTTGTTTGCCTTTCAATTTTCACTTTCCTTGCACGTCATTGCGTTATGTGACTTTGATTCGCATCCTCGCATCCTGATTTTTATCCGTGCACGTCCCGATGTTGTTTCTTTCAATTTAATTTTCGAGTGTTTTGTAAATATAACTTGTTGTGTTATTTATTTTCTTCACATGGCTTACTCTCGGGCCTTCTTACAATGAGACAGTTCTCTTGCACTTACACTCATACATTGCATTATTTGTTGTTTGGGCCCGATTTAATTATTCCAGTACTTTGAATCCCCATTTGACAAAATGTACCCCACTTCCCCGATGTGTAATAATTTTACTGCTTTTCATTTCTTTATTGCTTGACTGTTTAGTTAGCTACTAACACAAGAATAAAATCAACCATTTCCAAAATATCAAAAAAATAAGACTCGATCCAACATCGAGTATTTTCTCAAGAAACAAATCAATCCATTTCTTCCTCCCATTCCATTCCATTTCTTTCAAACCTTCATCAAATGCTTGATCCAACGTCAAGCCATTTCTCATAATAAAAACTCAAAAAAAAAATCATAATTGAGACCTTTTTCAATAAAGATGGAAATGGAACACTTATTTTAGTTTATTCACTATATATATATATATATATATATATATATATATATATATATATATTATATATATATATATATATATATATATATATATATATATATATATATATATATATATATATATATATATATATATATATTAATAAACACTTTTGGTTTATTATAGGATCATAAATTTGATCCTTGATTAATTTAGGTTCTATTTTAGTATTAACCCTTTTGATTCTATTTTATTCTCATTTTTCGACTTTTGTTGTTATTCTTTTACCGTTATTTTTAGACGTCGATTTTAATTTATGGATTCAACAATTCCCATGTTGTTATTCCATGGTTATTTTATCGATATATTGATAGTATTTCGCCGCGTTATGATTAATTGCATATGACATTTCAATTATTGTCATTATGTGCAAACCGGCTTTGAGCACATTATCTAGATTTCTTGTTTGCTTTTCAATTTTCACTTTCCTTGCACGTCATTGCGTTATGTGACTTTGATTCGCATCCTCGCATCCTGATTTTTATCCGTGCACGTCCCGATGTTGTTTCTTTCAATTTAATTTTCGAGTGTTTTGTAAATATAACTTGTTGTGTTATTTATTTTCTTCACATGGCTTACTCTCGGGCCTTCTTACAATGAGACAGTTCTCTTGCACTTACACTCATACATTGCATTATTTGTTGTTTGGGCCCGATTTAATTATTCCAGTACTTTGAATCCCCATTTGACAAAATGTACCCCACTTCCCCGATGTGTAATAATTTTACTGCTTTTCATTTCTTTATTGCTTGACTGTTTAGTTAGCTACTAACACAAGAATAAAATCAACCATTTCCAAAATATCAAAAAAATAAGACTCGATCCAACGTCGAGTATTTTCTCAATAAACAAATCAATCCATTTCTTCCTCCCATTCCATTCCATTTCTTTCAAACCTTCATCAAATGCTTGGTCCAACGTCAAGCCATTTCTCATAATAAAAACTCAAAAACTTAATTCATAATTGAGACCTTTTTCAATAAAGATGGAAATGGAACACTTATTTTAGTTTATTCACTATATATATATATATATATATATATATATATATATATATATATATATATATATATATATATAATATATATATATATATATATATATATATATATATATATATATATATTAATAAACACTTTTGGTTTATTATAGGATCATAAATTTGATCCTTGATTAATTTAGGTTCTATTTTAGTATTAACCCTTTTGATTCTATTTTATTCTCATTTTTCGACTTTTGTTGTTATTCTTTTACCGTTATTTTTAGACGTCGATTTTAATTTATGGATTCAAGAATTCCCATGTTGTTATTCCATGGTTATTTTATCGATATATTGATAGTATTTCGCCGCGTTATGATTAATTGCATATGACATTTCAATTATTGTCATTATGTGCAAACCGGCTTTGAGCACATTATCTAGATTTCTTGTTTGCCTTTCAATTTTCACTTTCCTTGCACGTCATTGCGTTATGTGACTTTGATTCGCATCCTCGCATCCTGATTTTTATCCGTGCACGTCCCGATGTTGTTTCTTTCAATTTAATTTTCGAGTGTTTTGTAAATATAACTTGTTGTGTTATTTATTTTCTTCACATGGCTTACTCTCGGGCCTTCTTACAATGAGACAGTTCTCTTGCACTTACACTCATACATTGCATTATTTGTTGTTTGGGCCCGATTTAATTATTCCAGTACTTTGAATCCCCATTTGACAAAATGTACCCCACTTCCCCGATGTGTAATAATTTTACTGCTTTTCATTTCTTTATTGCTTGACTGTTTAGTTAGCTACTAACACAAGAATAAAATCAACCATTTCCAAAATATCAAAAAAATAAGACTCGATCCAACATCGAGTATTTTCTCAAGAAACAAATCAATCCATTTCTTCCTCCCATTCCATTCCATTTCTTTCAAACCTTCATCAAATGCTTGATCCAACGTCAAGCCATTTCTCATAATAAAAACTCAAAAAAATAAATCATAATTGAGACCTTTTTCAATAAAGATGGAAATGGAACACTTATTTTAGTTTATTCACTATATATATATATATATATATATATATATAAACACTTTTGGTTTATTATAGGATCATAAATTTGATCCTTGATTAATTTAGGTTCTATTTTAGTATTAACCCTTTTGATTCTATTTTATTCTCATTTTTCGACTTTTGTTGTTATTCTTTTACCGTTATTTTTAGACGTCGATTTTAATTTATGGATTCAACAATTCCCATGTTGTTATTCCATGGTTATTTTATCGATATATTGATAGTATTTCGCCGCGTTATGATTAATTGCATATGACATTTCAATTATTGTCATTATGTGCAAACCGGCTTTGAGCACATTATCTAGATTTCTTGTTTGCTTTTCAATTTTCACTTTCCTTGCACGTCATTGCGTTATGTGACTTTGATTCGCATCCTCGCATCCTGATTTTTATCCGTGCACGTCCCGATGTTGTTTCTTTCAATTTAATTTTCGAGTGTTTTGTAAATATAACTTGTTGTGTTATTTATTTTCTTCACATGGCTTACTCTCGGGCCTTCTTACAATGAGACAGTTCTCTTGCACTTACACTCATACATTGCATTATTTGTTGTTTGGGCCCGATTTAATTATTCCAGTACTTTGAATCCCCATTTGACAAAATGTACCCCACTTCCCCGATGTGTAATAATTTTACTGCTTTTCATTTCTTTATTGCTTGACTGTTTAGTTAGCTACTAACACAAGAATAAAATCAACCATTTCCAAAATATCAAAAAAATAAGACTCGATCCAACATCGAGTATTTTCTCAATAAACAAATCAATCCATTTCTTCCTCCCATTCCATTCCATTTCTTTCAAACCTTCATCAAATGCTTGGTCCAACGTCAAGCCATTTCTCATAATAAAAACTCAAAAACTTAATTCATAATTGAGACCTTTTTCAATAAAGATGGAAATGGAACACTTATTTTAGTTTATTCACTATATATATATATATATATATATATATATATATATATATATATATATATATATATATATATATATATATATATATATATATATATATATATATATATATATATATATATAATAAACACTTTTGGTTTATTATAGGATCATAAATTTGATCCTTGATTAATTTAGGTTCTATTTTAGTATTAACCCTTTTGATTCTATTTTATTCTCATTTTTCGACTTTTGTTGTTATTCTTTTACCGTTATTTTTAGACGTCGATTTTAATTTATGGATTCAACAATTCCCATGTTGTTATTCCATGGTTATTTTATCGATATATTGATAGTATTTCGCCGCGTTATGATTAATTGCATATGACATTTCAATTATTGTCATTATGTGCAAACCGGCTTTGAGCACATTATCTAGATTTCTTGTTTGCCTTTCAATTTTCACTTTCCTTGCACGTCATTGCGTTATGTGACTTTGATTCGCATCCTCGCATCCTGATTTTTATCCGTGCACGTCCCGATGTTGTTTCTTTCAATTTAATTTTCGAGTGTTTTGTAAATATAACTTGTTGTGTTATTTATTTTCTTCACATGGCTTACTCTCGGGCCTTCTTACAATGAGACAGTTCTCTTGCACTTACACTCATACATTGCATTATTTGTTGTTTGGGCCCGATTTAATTATTCCAGTACTTTGAATCCCCATTTGACAAAATGTACCCCACTTCCCCGATGTGTAATAATTTTACTGCTTTTCATTTCTTTATTGCTTGACTGTTTAGTTAGCTACTAACACAAGAATAAAATCAACCATTTCCAAAATATCAAAAAAATAAGACTCGATCCAACGTCGAGTATTTTCTCAATAAACAAATCAATCCATTTCTTCCTCCCATTCCATTCCATTTCTTTCAAACCTTCATCAAATGCTTGATCCAACGTCAAGCCATTTCTCATAATAAAAACTCAAAAAAAATCAATTCATAATTGAGACCTTTTTCAATAAAGATGGAAATGGAACACTTATTTTAGTTTATTCACTATATATATATTAATAAACACTTTTGGTTTATTATAGGATCATAAATTTGATCCTTGATTAATTTAGGTTCTATTTTAGTATTAACCCTTTTGATTCTATTTTATTCTCATTTTTCGACTTTTGTTGTTATTCTTTTACCGTTATTTTTAGACGTCGATTTTAATTTATGGATTCAAGAATTCCCATGTTGTTATTCCATGGTTATTTTATCGATATATTGATAGTATTTCGCCGCGTTATGATTAATTGCATATGACATTTCAATTATTGTCATTATGTGCAAACCGGCTTTGAGCACATTATCTAGATTTCTTGTTTGCTTTTCAATTTTCACTTTCCTTGCACGTCATTGCGTTATGTGACTTTGATTCGCATCCTCGCATCCTGATTTTTATCCGTGCACGTCCCGATGTTGTTTCTTTCAATTTAATTTTCGAGTGTTTTGTAAATATAACTTGTTGTGTTATTTATTTTCTTCACATGGCTTACTCTCGGGCCTTCTTACAATGAGACAGTTCTCTTGCACTTACACTCATACATTGCATTATTTGTTGTTTGGGCCCGATTTAATTATTCCAGTACTTTGAATCCCCATTTGACAAAATGTACCCCACTTCCCCGATGTGTAATAATTTTACTGCTTTTCATTTCTTTATTGCTTGACTGTTTAGTTAGCTACTAACACAAGAATAAAATCAACCATTTCCAAAATATCAAAAAAATAAGACTCGATCCAACATCGAGTATTTTCTCAATAAACAAATCAATCCATTTCTTCCTCCCATTCCATTCCATTTCTTTCAAACCTTCATCAAATGCTTGATCCAACGTCAAGCCATTTCTCATAATAAAAACTCAAAAAAAATTCATAATTGAGACCTTTTTCAATAAAGATGGAAATGGAACACTTATTTAGTTTATTCACTATATATATATATATATATATATATATATATATATATATATATATATATATATATATATATATATATATATATATATATATATATATATATATATATATATATATATTAATAAACACTTTTGGTTTATTATAGGATCATAAATTTGATCCTTGATTAATTTAGGTTCTATTTTAGTATTAACCCTTTTGATTCTATTTTATTCTCATTTTTCGACTTTTGTTGTTATTCTTTTACCGTTATTTTTAGACGTCGATTTTAATTTATGGATTCAACAATTCCCATGTTGTTATTCCATGGTTATTTTATCGATATATTGATAGTATTTCGCCGCGTTATGATTAATTGCATATGACATTTCAATTATTGTCATTATGTGCAAACCGGCTTTGAGCACATTATCTAGATTTCTTGTTTGCTTTTCAATTTTCACTTTCCTTGCACGTCATTGCGTTATGTGACTTTGATTCGCATCCTCGCATCCTGATTTTTATCCGTGCACGTCCCGATGTTGTTTCTTTCAATTTAATTTTCGAGTGTTTTGTAAATATAACTTGTTGTGTTATTTATTTTCTTCACATGGCTTACTCTCGGGCCTTCTTACAATGAGACAGTTCTCTTGCACTTACACTCATACATTGCATTATTTGTTGTTTGGGCCCGATTTAATTATTCCAGTACTTTGAATCCCCATTTGACAAAATGTACCCCACTTCCCCGATGTGTAATAATTTTACTGCTTTTCATTTCTTTATTGCTTGACTGTTTAGTTAGCTACTAACACAAGAATAAAATCAACCATTTCCAAAATATCAAAAAAATAAGACTCGATCCAACGTCGAGTATTTTCTCAATAAACAAATCAATCCATTTCTTCCTCCCATTCCATTCCATTTCTTTCAAACCTTCATCAAATGCTTGGTCCAACGTCAAGCCATTTCTCATAATAAAAACTCAAAACTTAATTCATAATTGAGACCTTTTTCAATAAAGATGGAAATGGAACACTTATTTTAGTTTATTCACTATATATATATATATATATATTATATATATATATATATATATATATATATATATATATATATATATATATATATATATATATATATATATATATATATATATATATATATATATATATATATATATATATATATATATATATATATATATATATATATATATATATATATATATATATATATATATATATATATATATATATATTAATAAACACTTTTGCTTTATTTAGGATCATAAATTTGATCCTTGATTAATTTAGGTTCTATTTAGTATTAACCCTTTGATTCTATTTTATTCTCATTTTTCGACTTTTGTTGTTATTCTTTTACCGTTATTTTTAGACGTCGATTTTAATTTATGGATTCAACAATTCCCATGTTGTTATTCCATGGTTATTTTATCGATATATTGATAGTATTTCGCCGCGTTATGATTAATTGCATATGACATTTCAATTATTGTCATTATGTGCAAACCGGCTTTGAGCACATTATCTAGATTTCTTGTTTGCCTTTCAATTTTCACTTTCCTTGCACGTCATTGCGTTATGTGACTTTGATTCGCATCCTCGCATCCTGATTTTTATCCGTGCACGTCCCGATGTTGTTTCTTTCAATTTAATTTTCGAGTGTTTTGTAAATATAACTTGTTGTGTTATTTATTTTCTTCACATGGCTTACTCTCGGGCCTTCTTACAAAGACACAGTTCTCTTGCACTTACACTCATACATTGCATTATTTGTTGTTTGGGCCCGATTTAATTATTCCAGTACTTTGAATCCCCATTTGACAAAATGTACCCCACTTACCCGATGTGTAATAATTTTACTGATTTTCATTTCTTTATTGCTTGACTGTTTAGTTAGCTACTAACACAAGAATAAAATCAACCATTTCCAAAATATCAAAAAAATAAGACTCGATCCAACGTCGAGTATTTTCTCAATAAACAAATCAATCCATTTCTTCCTCCCATTCCATTCCATTTCTTTCAAACCTTCATCAAATGCTTGATCCAACGTCAAGCCATTTCTCATAATAAAAACTCAAAAAAAATTGATTCATAATTGAGACCTTTTTCAATAAAGATGGAAATGGAACACTTATTTAAGTTTATTCACTATATATATATTAATAAACACTTTTGGTTTATTATAGGATCATAAATTTGATCCTTGATTAATTTAGGTTCTATTTTAGTATTAACCCTTTTGATTCTATTTTATTCTCATTTTTCGACTTTTGTTGTTATTCTTTTACCGTTATTTTTAGACGTCGATTTTAATTTATGGATTCAAGAATTCCCATGTTGTTATTCCATGGTTATTTTATCGATATATTGATAGTATTTCGCCGCGTTATGATTAATTGCATATGACATTTCAATTATTGTCATTATGTGCAAACCGGATTTGAGCACATTATCTAGATTTCTTGTTTGCTTTTCAATTTTCACTTTCCTTGCACGTCATTGTGTTATGTGACTTTGATTAGCATCCTCGCATCCTGATTTTTATCCGTGCACGTCCGATGTTGTTTCTTTCAATTTAATTTTCGAGTGTTTTGTAAATATAACTTGTTGTGTTATTTATTTTCTTCACATGGCTTACTCTCGGGCCTTCTTACAATGAGACAGTTCTCTTGCACTTACACTCATACATTGCATTATTTGTTGTTTGGGCCCGATTTAATTATTCCAGTACTTTGAATCCCCATTTGACAAAATGTACCCCACTTACCCGATGTGTAATAATTTTACTGATTTTCATTTCTTTATTGCTTGACTGTTTAGTTAGCTACTAACACAAGAATAAAATCAACCATTTCCAAAATATCAAAAAAATAAGACTCGATCCAACGTCGAGTATTTTCTCAATAAACAAATCAATCCATTTCTTCCTCCCATTCCATTCCATTTCTTTCAAACCTTCATCAAATGCTTGGTCCAACGTCAAGCCATTTCTCATAATAAAAACTCAAAAACTTAATTCATAATTGAGACCTTTTTCAATAAAGATGGAAATGGAACACTTATTTTAGTTTATTCACTATATATATATATATATATATATATATATATATATATATATATATATATATATATATATTATATATATATATATATATATATATATATATATATATATATAAACACTTTTGGTTTATTATAGGATCATAAATTTGATCCTTGATTAATTTAGGTTCTATTTTAGTATTAACCCTTTTGATTCTATTTATTCTCATTTTTCGACTTTTGTTGTTATTCTTTTACCGTTATTTTTAGACGTCGATTTTAATTTATGGATTCAAGAATTCCCATGTTGTTATTCCATGGTTATTTTATCGATATATTGATAGTATTTCGCCGCGTTATGATTAATTGCATATGACATTTCAATTATTGTCATTATGTGCAAACCGGCTTTGAGCACATTATCTAGATTTCTTGTTTGCCTTTCAATTTTCACTTTCCTTGCACGTCATTGCGTTATGTGACTTTGATTCGCATCCTCGCATCCTGATTTTTATCCGTGCACGTCCCGATGTTGTTTCTTTCAATTTAATTTTCGAGTGTTTTGTAAATATAACTTGTTGTGTTATTTATTTTCTTCACATGGCTTACTCTCGGGCCTTCTTACAATGAGACAGTTCTCTTGCACTTACACTCATACATTGCATTATTTGTTGTTTGGGCCCGATTTAATTATTCCAGTACTTTGAATCCCCATTTGACAAAATGTACCCCACTTCCCCGATGTGTAATAATTTTACTGCTTTTCATTTCTTTATTGCTTGACTGTTTAGTTAGCTACTAACACAAGAATAAAATCAACCATTTCCAAAATATCAAAAAAATAAGACTCGATCCAACGTCGAGTATTTTCTCAATAAACAAATCAATCCATTTCTTCCTCCCATTCCATTCCATTTCTTTCAAACCTTCATCAAATGCTTGATCCAACGTCAAGCCATTTCTCATAATAAAAACTCAAAAAAAATTAATTCATAATTGAGACCTTTTTCAATAAAGATGGAAATGGAACACTTATTTTAGTTTATTCACTATATATATTAATAAACACTTTTGGTTTATTATAGGATCATAAATTTGATCCTTGATTAATTTAGGTTCTATTTTAGTATTAACCCTTTTGATTCTATTTTATTCTCATTTTTCGACTTTTGTTGTTATTCTTTTACCGTTATTTTTAGACGTCGATTTTAATTTATGGATTCAAGAATTCCCATGTTGTTATTCCATGGTTATTTTATCGATATATTGATAGTATTTCGCCGCGTTATGATTAATTGCATATGACATTTCAATTATTGTCATTATGTGCAAACCGGCTTTGAGCACATTATCTAGATTTCTTGTTTGCTTTTCAATTTTCACTTTCCTTGCACGTCATTGCGTTATGTGACTTTGATTCGCATCCTCGCATCCTGATTTTTATCCGTGCACGTCCCGATGTTGTTTCTTTCAATTTAATTTTCGAGTGTTTTGTAAATATAACTTGTTGTGTTATTTATTTTCTTCACATGGCTTACTCTCGGGCCTTCTTACAATGAGACAGTTCTCTTGCACTTACACTCATACATTGCATTATTTGTTGTTTGGGCCCGATTTAATTATTCCAGTACTTTGAATCCCCATTTGACAAAATGTACCCCACTTCCCCGATGTGTAATAATTTTACTGCTTTTCATTTCTTTATTGCTTGACTGTTTAGTTAGCTACTAACACAAGAATAAAATCAACCATTTCCAAAATATCAAAAAAATAAGACTCGATCCAACGTCGAGTATTTTCTCAATAAACAAATCAATCCATTTCTTCCTCCCATTCCATTCCATTTCTTTCAAACCTTCATCAAATGCTTGATCCAACGTCAAGCCATTTCTCATAATAAAAACTCAAAAAAAATTAATTCATAATTGAGACCTTTTTCAATAAAGATGGAAATGGAACACTTATTTTAGTTTATTCACTATATATATTAATAAACACTTTTGGTTTATTATAGGATCATAAATTTGATCCTTGATTAATTTAGGTTCTATTTAGTATTAACCCTTTTGATTCTATTTTATTCTCATTTTTCGACTTTTGTTGTTATTCTTTTACCGTTATTTTTAGACGTCGATTTTAATTTATGGATTCAAGAATTCCCATGTTGTTATTCCATGGTTATTTTATCGATATATTGATAGTATTTCGCCGCGTTATGATTAATTGCATATGACATTTCAATTATTGTCATTATGTGCAAACCGGCTTTGAGCACATTATCTAGATTTCTTGTTTGCTTTTCAATTTTCACTTTCCTTGCACGTCATTGCGTTATGTGACTTTGATTCGCATCCTCGCATCCTGATTTTTATCCGTGCACGTCCCGATGTTGTTTCTTTCAATTTAATTTTCGAGTGTTTTGTAAATATAACTTGTTGTGTTATTTATTTTCTTCACATGGCTTACTCTCGGGCCTTCTTACAATGAGACAGTTCTCTTGCACTTACACTCATACATTGCATTATTTGTTGTTTGGGCCCGATTTAATTATTCCAGTACTTTGAATCCCCATTTGACAAAATGTACCCCACTTCCCCGATGTGTAATAATTTTACTGCTTTTCATTTCTTTATTGCTTGACTGTTTAGTTAGCTACTAACACAAGAATAAAATCAACCATTTCCAAAATATCAAAAAAATAAGACTCGATCCAACGTCGAGTATTTTCTCAATAAACAAATCAATCCATTTCTTCCTCCCATTCCATTCCATTTCTTTCAAACCTTCATCAAATGCTTGGTCCAACGTCAAGCCATTTCTCATAATAAAAACTCAAAAACTTAATTCATAATTGAGACCTTTTTCAATAAAGATGGAAATGGAACACTTATTTTAGTTTATTCACTATATATATATATATATATATATATTATATATATATATATATAGATATATATATATTATATATATATATATATATATATATATATATATATATATTAATAAACACTTTTGGTTTATTATAGGATCATAAATTTGATCCTTGATTAATTTAGGTTCTATTTTAGTATTAACCCTTTTGATTCTATTTTATTCTCATTTTTCGACTTTTGTTGTTATTCTTTTACCGTTATTTTTAGACGTCGATTTTAATTTATGGATTCAAGAATTCCCATGTTGTTATTCCATGGTTATTTTATCGATATATTGATAGTATTTCGCCGCGTTATGATTAATTGCATATGACATTTCAATTATTGTCATTATGTGCAAACCGGCTTTGAGCACATTATCTAGATTTCTTGTTTGCTTTTCAATTTTCACTTTCCTTGCACGTCATTGCGTTATGTGACTTTGATTCGCATCCTCGCATCCTGATTTTTATCCGTGCACGTCCCGATGTTGTTTCTTTCAATTTAATTTTCGAGTGTTTTGTAAATATAACTTGTTGTGTTATTTATTTTCTTCACATGGCTTACTCTCGGGCCTTCTTACAATGAGACAGTTCTCTTGCACTTACACTCATACATTGCATTATTTGTTGTTTGGGCCCGATTTAATTATTCAGTACTTTGAATCCCCATTTGACAAAATGTACCCCACTTCCCCGATGTGTAATAATTTTACTGCTTTTCATTTCTTTATTGCTTGACTGTTTAGTTAGCTACTAACACAAGAATAAAATCAACCATTTCCAAAATATCAAAAAAATAAGACTCGATCCAACGTCGAGTATTTTCTCAATAAACAAATCAATCCATTTCTTCCTCCCATTCCATTCCATTTCTTTCAAACCTTCATCAAATGCTTGATCCAACGTCAAGCCATTTCTCATAATAAAAACTCAAAAAAAATTAATTCATAATTGAGACCTTTTTCAATAAAGATGGAAATGGAACACTTATTTTAGTTTATTCACTATATATATTAATAAACACTTTTGGTTTATTATAGGATCATAAATTTGATCCTTGATTAATTTAGGTTCTATTTTAGTATTAACCCTTTTGATTCTATTTTATTCTCATTTTTCGACTTTTGTTGTTATTCTTTTACCGTTATTTTTAGACGTCGATTTTAATTTATGGATTCAAGAATTCCCATGTTGTTATTCCATGGTTATTTTATCGATATATTGATAGTATTTCGCCGCGTTATGATTAATTGCATATGACATTTCAATTATTGTCATTATGTGCAAACCGGCTTTGAGCACATTATCTAGATTTCTTGTTTGCTTTTCAATTTTCACTTTCCTTGCACGTCATTGCGTTATGTGACTTTGATTCGCATCCTCGCATCCTGATTTTTATCCGTGCACGTCCCGATGTTTTTCTTTCAATTTAATTTTCGAGTGTTTTGTAAATATAACTTGTTGTGTTATTTATTTTCTTCACATGGCTTACTCTCGGGCCTTCTTACAATGAGACAGTTCTCTTGCACTTACACTCATACATTGCATTATTTGTTGTTTGGGCCCGATTTAATTATTCCAGTACTTTGAATCCCCATTTGACAAAATGTACCCCACTTCCCCGATGTGTAATAATTTTACTGCTTTTCATTTCTTTATTGCTTGACTGTTTAGTTAGCTACTAACACAAGAATAAAATCAACCATTTCCAAAATATCAAAAAAATAAGACTCGATCCAACGTCGAGTATTTTCTCAATAAACAAATCAATCCATTTCTTCCTCCCATTCCATTCCATTTCTTTCAAACCTTCATCAAATGCTTGGTCCAACGTCAAGCCATTTCTCATAATAAAAACTCAAAAACTTAATTCATAATTGAGACCTTTTTCAATAAAGATGGAAATGGAACACTTATTTTAGTTTATTCACTATATATATTAATAAACACTTTTGGTTTATTATAGGATCATAAATTTGATCCTTGATTAATTTAGGTTCTATTTTAGTATTAACCCTTTTGATTCTATTTATTCTCATTTTTCGACTTTTGTTGTTATTCTTTTACCGTTATTTTTAGACGTCGATTTTAATTTATGGATTCAAGAATTCCCATGTTGTTATTCCATGGTTATTTTATCGATATATTGATAGTATTTCGCCGCGTTATGATTAATTGCATATGACATTTCAATTATTGTCATTATGTGCAAACCGGCTTTGAGCACATTATCTAGATTTCTTGTTTGCCTTTCAATTTTCACTTTCCTTGCACGTCATTGCGTTATGTGACTTTGATTCGCATCCTCGCATCCTGATTTTTATCCGTGCACGTCCCGATGTTGTTTCTTTCAATTTAATTTTCGAGTGTTTTGTAAATATAACTTGTTGTGTTATTTATTTTCTTCACATGGCTTACTCTCGGGCCTTCTTACAATGAGACAGTTCTCTTGCACTTACACTCATACATTGCATTATTTGTTGTTTGGGCCCGATTTAATTATTCCAGTACTTTGAATCCCCATTTGACAAAATGTACCCCACTTCCCCGATGTGTAATAATTTTACTGCTTTTCATTTCTTTATTGCTTGACTGTTTAGTTAGCTACTAACACAAGAATAAAATCAACCATTTCCAAAATATCAAAAAAATAAGACTCGATCCAACGTCGAGTATTTTCTCAATAAACAAATCAATCCATTTCTTCCTCCCATTCCATTCCATTTCTTTCAAACCTTCATCAAATGCTTGATCCAACGTCAAGCCATTTCTCATAATAAAAACTCAAAAAAAATTATTCATAATTGAGACCTTTTTCAATAAAGATGGAAATGGAACACTTATTTTAGTTTATTCACATATAGTAAAATATTCTATAGATAATAGATATATAGATATATCTAGATATATATATAGATATATCTATATATATATATATAGATCTATATTATTATATAATACTATATAGATATATATATATATATATATATTATATAGAGATATATATATTTATATATATATATATTATATATATTAATAAACACTTTTGGTTTATTATAGGATCATAAATTTGATCCTTGATTAATTTAGGTTCTATTTTAGTATTAACCCTTTTGATTCTATTTTATTCTCATTTTTCGACTTTTGTTGTTATTCTTTTACCGTTATTTTTAGACGTCGATTTTAATTTATGGATTCAAGAATTCCCATGTTGTTATTCCATGGTTATTTTATCGATATATTGATAGTATTTCGCCGCGTTATGATTAATTGCATATGACATTTCAATTATTGTCATTATGTGCAAACCGGCTTTGAGCACATTATCTAGATTTCTTGTTTGCTTTTCAATTTTCACTTTCCTTGCACGTCATTGCGTTATGTGACTTTGATTCGCATCCTCGCATCCTGATTTTTATCCGTGCACGTCCCGATGTTGTTTCTTTCAATTTAATTTTCGAGTGTTTTGTAAATATAACTTGTTGTGTTATTTATTTTCTTCACATGGCTTACTCTCGGGCCTTCTTACAATGAGACAGTTCTCTTGCACTTACACTCATACATTGCATTATTTGTTGTTTGGGCCCGATTTAATTATTCCAGTACTTTGAATCCCCATTTGACAAAATGTACCCCACTTCCCCGATGTGTAATAATTTTACTGCTTTTCATTTCTTTATTGCTTGACTGTTTAGTTAGCTACTAACACAAGAATAAAATCAACCATTTCCAAAATATCAAAAAAATAAGACTCGATCCAACGTCGAGTATTTTCTCAATAAACAAATCAATCCATTTCTTCCTCCCATTCCATTCCATTTCTTTCAAACCTTCATCAAATGCTTGATCCAACGTCAAGCCATTTCTCATAATAAAAACTCAAAAACTTTAATTCATAATTGAGACCTTTTTCAATAAAGATGGAAATGGAACACTTATTTAGTTTATTTACTATATATATATATATTAATAACACTTTTGGTTTATTATAGGATCATAAATTTGATCCTTGATTAATTTAGGTTCTATTTTAGTATTAACCCTTTTGATTCTATTTTATTCTCATTTTTCGACTTTTGTTGTTATTCTTTTACCGTTATTTTTAGACGTCGATTTTAATTTATGGATTCAAGAATTCCCATGTTGTTATTCCATGGTTATTTTATCGATATATTGATAGTATTTCGCCGCGTTATGATTAATTGCATATGACATTTCAATTATTGTCATTATGTGCAAACCGGCTTTGAGCACATTATCTAGATTTCTTGTTTGCTTTTCAATTTTCACTTTCCTTGCACGTCATTGCGTTATGTGACTTTGATTCGCATCCTCGCATCCTGATTTTATCCGTGCACGTCCCGATGTTGTTTCTTTCAATTTAATTTTCGAGTGTTTTGTAAATATAACTTGTTGTGTTATTTATTTTCTTCACATGGCTTACTCTCGGGCCTTCTTACAATGAGACAGTTCTCTTGCACTTACACTCATACATTGCATTATTTGTTGTTTGGGCCCGATTTAATTATTCCAGTACTTTGAATCCCCATTTGACAAAATGTACCCCACTTCCCCGATGTGTAATAATTTTACTGCTTTTCATTTCTTTATTGCTTGACTGTTTAGTTAGCTACTAACACAAGAATAAAATCAACCATTTCCAAAATATCAAAAAAATAAGACTCGATCCAACGTCGAGTATTTCTCAATAAACAAATCAATCCATTTCTTCCTCCCATTCCATTCCATTTCTTTCAAACCTTCATCAAATGCTTGATCCAACGTCAAGCCATTTCTCATAATAAAAACTCAAAAAACTTAATTCATAATTGAGACCTTTTTCAATAAGATGGAAATGGAACACTTATTTTAGTTTATTCACTATATATATATAATAAACCTTTTGGTTTATTATAGGATCATAAATTTGATCCTTGATTAATTTAGGTTCTATTTTAGTATTACCCTTTTGATTCTATTTTATTCTCATTTTTCGACTTTTGTTGTTATTCTTTTACCGTTATTTTTAGACGTCGATTTTAATTTATGGATTCAACAATTCCCATGTTTTATTCCATGGTTATTTTATCGATATATTGATAGTATTTCGCCGCGTTATGATTAATTGCATATGACATTTCAATTATTGTCATTATGTGCAAACCGGCTTTGAGCACATTATCTAGATTTCTTGTTTGCTTTTCAATTTTCACTTTCCTTGCACGTCATTGCGTTATGTGACTTTGATTCGCATCCTCGCATCCTGATTTTTATCCGTGCACGTCCCGATGTTGTTTCTTTCAATTTATTTTCGAGTGTTTTGTAATATAACTTGTTGTGTTATTTATTTTCTTCACATGGCTACTCTCGGGCCTTCTTACAATGAGACAGTTCTCTTGCACTTACACTCATACATTGCATTATTTGTTGTTTGGGCCCGATTTAATTATTCCAGTACTTTGAATCCCCATTTGACAAAATGTACCCCACTTCCCCGATGTGTAATAATTTTACTGCTTTTCATTTCTTTATTGCTTGACTGTTTAGTTAGCTACTAACACAAGAATAAAATCAACCATTTCCAAAATATCAAAAAAATAAGACTCGATCCAACGTCGAGTATTTTCTCAATAACAAATCAATCCATTTCTTCCTCCCATTCCATTCCATTTCTTTCAAACCTTCATCAAATGCTTGATCCAACGTCAAGCCATTTCTCATAATAAAAACTCAAAAAAACTTAATTCATAATTGAGACCTTTTTCAATAAAGATGGAAATGGAACACTTATTTTAGTTTTATTCACTATATATATTAATAAACATTTTGGTTTATTATAGGATCATAAATTTGATCCTTGATTAATTTAGGTTCTATTTTAGTATTAACCCTTTTGATTCTATTTTATTCTCATTTTTCGACTTTTGTTGTTATTCTTTTACCGTTATTTTAGACGTCGATTTTAATTTATGGATTCAACATTCCCATGTTGTTATTCCATGGTTATTTTATCGATATATTGATAGTATTTCGCCGCGTTATGATTAATTGCATATGACATTTCAATTATTGTCATTATGTGCAAACCGGCTTTGAGCACATTATCTAGATTTCTTGTTTGCTTTTCAATTTTCACTTTCCTTGCACGTCATTGCGTTATGTGACTTTGATTCGCATCCTCGCATCCTGATTTTTTATCCGTGCACGTCCGATGTTGTTTCTTTCATTTAATTTTCGAGTGTTTTGTAAATATAACTTGTTGTGTTATTTATTTTCTTCACATGGCTTACTCTCGGCCTTCTTACAATGAGACAGTTCTCTTGCACTTACACTCATACATTGCATTATTTTGTTTGGGCCCGATTTAATTATTCCAGTACTTTGAATCCCCATTTGACAAAATGTACCCCACTTCCCCGATGTGTAATAATTTTACTGCTTTTCATTTCTTTATTGCTTGACTGTTTAGTTAGCTACTAACACAAGAATAAATCAACCATTTCCAAATATCAAAAAAAATAAGACTCGATCCAACGTCGAGTATTTTCTCAATAAACAAATCAATCCATTTCTTCCTCCCATTCCATTCCATTTCTTTCACACCTTCATCAAATGCTGTCCAAATCAAGCCATTTCTCATAATAAAAACTCAAAAACTAATTCATAATTGAACCTTTTTCAATAAAGATGAAATGGAACACTTATTTTAGTTTATTCCTATATATATATATATATATATAAATAGATATATATAATATATAGATATATATATATATCTATAATTATATAATTATATATATATATATATATATATATATATTATATATATATATACCCTTTTGGTTATTATAGGATCTAAATTTGATCCTTGATTAATTTAGGTTCTATTTAGTATTAACCCTTTTGATTCTATTTTATTCTCATTTTTCGACTTTTGTTGTTATTCTTTTACCGTTATTTTTAGACGTCGATTTTAATTTATGGATTCAAGAATTCCCATGTTGTTATTCCATGGTTATTTTATCGATATATTGATAGTATTTCGCTGCGTTATGATTAATTGCATATGACATTTCAATTATTGTCATTATGTGCAAACCGGCTTTGAGCACATTATCTAGATTTCTTGTTGCCTTTCAATTTTCACTTTCCTTGCACGTCATTGCGTTATGTGACTTTGATTCGCATCCTCGCATCCTGATTTTTATACCGTGCACGTCCCGATGTTGTTTTTTTTTTTTTTTTCTTTCTTTCATTTAATTTCGAGTGTTTTGTAAATATAACTGGTTGGTTATTTATTTCTTCACATGGCTTACTCTCGGGCCTTCTTACAATGAGACAGTTCTCTTGCACTTACACTCATACATTGCATTATGTGTTGTTTGGGCCCGATTTAATTATTCCAGTACTTTGAATCCCATTTGACAAAATGTACCCCACTTTCCCGATGTGTAATAATTTTACTGCGTTTCATTTCTTTATTGCTTGACTGTTTAGTTTAGCCACTAACACAAGAATAAAATCAACCATTCCAAAATATCAAAAAATAAGACTCGATCCAACGTCGAGTATTTTCTCAATAAACAAATCATCCATTTCTTCCTCCCATTCCATTCCATTTCTTTCAAACCTTCATCAAATCTTGATCCAACGTCAGCCATTTCTCATAATAAAACTCAAAATTAATTCATAATTGAGACCTTTTTCAATAAAGATGGAAATGGAACACTTATTTTAGTTTATTCATATATTTATATATATAATATTATACACTTTTGGTTTAGTTATAGGATCATAATTTGATCCTTGATAATTTAGTTCTATTTTAGTATTAACCCGTTGATTCTATTTTTTCCATTTTTCGACTTTTGTTGTTATTCTTTTAACCGTTATTTTTAGACTCGATTTTAATTTTGGATTCAAGATTCCCATGTTGTTATTCCATGGTTATTTTATCGATATTTGATAGTATTCGCCGCGTTATGATTAATTGCATATACATTTCAATTATTGTCATTATGTGCAAACCGGCTTTGAGCACATTATCTAGATTTCTTGTTTGCTTTCAATTTCACTTTCCTTGCACGTCATTGCGTTATGTGACTTTGATTCGCATCCTCGCACCTGATTTTTATCCGTGCACTCCCGATGTTGTTTCTTTCAATTTAATTTTCGAGTGTTTTGTAAATATACTTGTTGTGTTTATTTTCTTTCTTCACATGGCTTACTCTCGGGCCTTCTTACAATGAGACAGTTCTCTTGCACTTACACTCATACATTGCATTATTTGTTGTTTGGGCCCGATTTAATTATTCCAGTACTTTGAATCCCCTTTGACAAAATGTACCCCACTTCCCCGATGTGTAATAATTTTACTGCTTTCATTTCTTTATTGCTTGACTGTTTAGTTAGCTACTAACACAGAATAAAATCAACCATTTCCAAAATATCAAAAAATAAGACTCGATCCAACGCGAGTATTTTCTCAATAAAAACAATCATCCATTTCTTCCTCCCATTCCATTCCATTTCTTTCAAACCTTCATCAATGCTTGGTCCAACGTCAAGCCATTTCTC
>NW_026112758.1:0-65301 GCF_024323335.1 Lathyrus oleraceus | reverse complement strand
TATCTTAAATTTAAAAAAAAACAAAGAGTATAAATAAGTAAATCATTCTACCAATGTTGATTTGGTGTAGTAAACAATGTCAAATAAGAAGCTATTATTTTAAAGAAATACATCAAGTAACTAACTGCTTCGTATATGTTATATGTCATTTTAATTCAAATACATTCATTGGAGTGTTTCAACCCATCATATAATGTTCAAAGCAAACTTAGCTATTTTTCATGTATCCATCAAATAGGTTCATGTTTCTAATAAAAGTAGCTCTACATTATTTCCCATTGGTTTGTGTATCTTTGTCCATATAAACCGTCATTTTCTTTAATTCTTTTTTTCATGGTCATTTTTAAAAATAAATAGTATGATATCAATACATATATTTAGAGTTTAGATTTTTAAAAATCTCATATCTCAATACATACACTCAAGTCAATAAAAAATAATCATAAAAAAACTGCATATCTCTTGTTTAGTGTTTAAAACATATTTTAAATTAATTTTTTTTTTATAAAATAAGTAAAAAATCATTCTACCAATATTGATTGGGTTTAGTAAACATTGTCACATTAAGAAGGCTAATATGTTAAGAAATACATTAAGTAAATAAATTAACATGTATATGTATATCTCATTTTAATTCAAAGACCTGATTTGGAGTGTTTCAACCCATCCTATAATGTTCAAAGCAAATTTAGCTATTTTTTCATGTATCCATCTAATAGGTTTCATCTTTCTAATATATGTAGCTCTATGTCATTTTCACAATTTGTTATATTTTCATAACTTAACACATCTTTGTCTATATAAACTGTCATTCTTTATTTCTTTTTTCATGGTCGTTTTTCTAAAACAAACATATTATGATATCAATACATTATATTTTAAAATTTAGATTTAAAAAAACTCAAATATGGCATTACATTTAAGTCAATAAAATTCATCATAAAAAAAACTGCATATTTTCCTTGTTTTAGTGTTTAAAACACATTTAAATTTTCAAAAAAAGTATAAAATAAGTAAATCATTCTACCAATGTTGATTTGGTGAGGTAAACAATGTAAAATTAAGAAGCTTATTAATTTAAACAAATACATTAAATAGCTAAGTAATATGTATATGGCATTCTAATTCAAATACATGCATTTGGAGTGTTTCAACCCATCCTATAATGTTCCAAGCAAACTTAGCCATTTTTTCATGTATCCATCAAAGGGTTCATGTTTCTATTAAAAGTAACTCTGCGTTATTTTTAAATTTGTTTTGTTTTTCATAACTTTAACAAATATTTGTCTATAAAAACTGTCATTTTCTTTATTTCTTTTTTCATGTCTTTTTTTAAAAATAACATATTATGATATCAATACATTATATTCTAGAGTTTTAGATTTAAAAAATCTCAAATATCAATATATTACAAATTAAGTCAATAAAAATATTCATGAAAAAACTCCATATTTCTATTGTTTTAGTGTTTAAATCATATCTAAATTTAAAAAAAACAAAGAGTATAAAAATAAGTAAATCATTCTACCAATGTTGATTTGGTGTAGTAAACAATGTCAAATAAGAAGCCTATTATTTTAAAGAAATACATCAAGTAACTAACTGATTCGTATTGTATATGTATATGTATATGTCATTTTAATTCAAATACATTCATTTGGAGTGTTTCAACCCATCATATAATGTTCAAAGCAAACTTAGCTATTTTTTCATGTATCCATCAAATAGGTTTCATGTTTCTAATAAAAGTAGCTCTACATTATTTTCACATTTGTTTTGTGTATTTTGTCCATATAAACCGTCATTTTCTTTAATTCTTTTTTTCATGGTCATTTTTTAAAATTAAATATTATGATATCAATACATTTATTTTAGAGTTTTGATTTTTAAAAAATCATATATCAATACATTACAACTCAGTCAATAAAATTAATCATAAAAAAACTGCATATTCTCTTTGTTTAGTGTTTAAAACATATTTTAAAATTAATTTTTTTTTTTTATAAAATAAGTAAAAAATCATTCTACCAATATGATTTGGTTTAGTAAACATTGTCACATTAAGAAGGCTAATATGTAAAGAAATACATTAAGTAAATAATTAACATGTAGTATGTATCTCATTTAATCAAAGACTGCATTTGGAGTGTTTCAACCCATCCTATAATGTTCAAAGCAAATTAGCTATTTTTTCATGTATCCATCTAATAGGTTTCATCTTTCTAATATATGTAGCTCTATGTCATTTCACAATTTGTTATATTTCTCATAACTTAACACATCTTGTCTATATAAATGTCATTTTCTTTATTTCTTTTTTTCATGGTCGTTTTTCTAAAAAAACATATATGGATATCAATACATTATATTTTAAAATTTAGATTTAAAAAAACTCAAATATGGCATTACCATTTAGTCAATAAAATTCATCATAAAAAAAACTGCAATTGTCTTGTTTTAGTGTTTAAAACACATTTTAAATTTTCAAAAAAAAGTATAAAATAAGTAAATCATTCTACCAATGTTGATTTGGTGAGGTAAACAATGTAAAATTAAGAAGCTTATTAATTTAAACAAATACATTAAATAGCTAAGTAATATGTATATGGCATTCTAATTCAAATACATGCATTTGGAGTGTTTCAACCCATCCTATAATGTTCCAAGCAAACTTAGCCATTTTTTCATGTATCCATCAAATAGGTTTCATGTTTCTATTAAAAGTAACTCTGCGTTATTTTCTAAATTTGTTTTGTTTTTCATAACTTTAACAAATATTTGTCTATAAAAACTGTCATTTTCTTTATTCTTTTTTTTCATGTTTTTTTTAAAAATAACATATTATGATATCAATACATATATTCTAGAGTTTTAGATTTAAAAAATCTCAAATATCAATATATTACAAATTAAGTCAATAAAAATATTCATGAAAAAACTCCATATTTCTATTGTTTAGTGTTTAAATCATATCTTTAAATTTAAAAAAACAAAGAGTATAAAATAAGTAAATCATTCTACCAATGTTGATTGGTGTAGTAAACAATGTCAAATTAAGAAGCCTATTATTTTAAAGAAATACATCAAGTAACTAACTGATTCGTATATGTATATGTATATGTATATGTCATTTTAATTCAATACATTCATTTGGAGTGTTTCAACCATCATATAATGTTCAAAGCAAACTTAGCTATTTTTTCATGTATCATCAAATAGGTTTCATGTTTCTAATAAAAGTAGCTCTACAGTATTTTCACAATTTGTTTTTGTATCTTTGTCCATATAAACCGTCATTTTCTTTAATCTTTTTTTCATGGTCATTTTTTAAAAATTAAATATTATGATATCAATACATTATATTTTAGAGTTTTAGATTTTTAAAAATCTCATATATCAATACATTACAACTCAAGTCAATAAAATTAATCATAAAAAAACTGCATATTCTCTTTGTTTAGTGTTTTAAAACATATTTTAAAATTAATTTTTTTTTATAAATAAGTAAAAAAATCATTCTACCAATATTGATTTGGTTTAGTAAACATTGTCACATTAAGAAGGCTAATATGTTAAAGAAATACATTAAGTAAATAATTAACATGTATATGTATATCTCATTTTAATTCAAAGACCTGCATTTGGAGTGTTTCAACCCATCCTATAATGTTCAAAGCAAATTTAGCTATTTTTTCATGTATCCATCTAATAGGTTTCATCTTTCTAATATATGTAGCTCTATGTCATTTTCACAATTTGTTATATTTCTCATAACTTAACACATCTTTGTCTATATAAACTGTCATTTTCTTTATTTCTTTTTTCATGGTCGTTTTTCTAAAACAACATATTATGATATCAATACATTATATTTTAAAATTTTAGATTTAAAAAACTCAAATATGGCATTACCATTTAAGTCAATAAAATTCATCATAAAAAAACTGCATATTTTCCTTGTTTTAGTGTTTAAAACACATTTTAAATTTTCAAAAAAAAGTATAAAATAAGTAAATCATTCTACCAATGTTGATTTGGTGAGGTAAACAATGTAAAATTAAGAAGCTTATTAATTTAAACAAATACATTAAATAGCTAAGTAATATGTATATGGCATTCTAATTCAAATACATGCATTTGGAGTGTTTCAACCCATCCTATAATGTTCCAAGCAAACTTAGCCATTTTTTCATGTATCCATCAAATAGGTTTCATGTTTCTATTAAAAGTAACTCTGCGTTATTTTCTAAATTTGTTTTGTTTTTCATAACTTTAACAAATATTTGTCTATAAAAACTGTCATTTTCTTTATTTCTTTTTTTCATGTCTTTTTTTAAAAATAACATATTATGATATCAATACATTATATTCTAGAGTTTTAGATTTAAAAAATCTCAAATATCAATATATTACAAATTAAGTCAATAAAAATATTCATGAAAAAACTCCATATTTCTATTGTTTTAGTGTTTAAATCATATTAAATTTAAAAAACAAAGAGTATAAAATAAGTAAATCATTCTACCAATGTTGATTTGTGTAGTAAACAATGTCAAATTAAGAAGCCTATTATTTTAAAGAAATACATCAAGTAACTAACTGATTCGTATATGTATATGTATATGTATATGTCATTTTAATTCAAATACATTCATTTGGAGTGTTTCAACCCATCATATAATGTTCAAAGCAAACTTAGCTATTTTTTCATGTATCCATCAAATAGGTTTCATGTTTCTAATAAAAGTAGCTCTACATTATTTTCACAATTTGTTTTGTGTATCTTTGTCCATATAAACCGTCATTTTCTTTAATTCTTTTTTTCATGGTCATTTTTTAAAAATTAAATATTATGATATCAATACATTATATTTTAGAGTTTTAGATTTTAAAAAATCTCATATATCAATACATTACAACTCAAGTCAATAAAATTAATCATAAAAAAACTGCATATTCTCTTTGTTTAGTGTTTAAAACATATTTTAAAATTAATTTTTTTTTATAAAATAAGTAAAAAAATCATTCTACCAATATTGATTTGGTTTAGTAAACATTGTCACATTAAGAAGGCTAATATGTTAAAGAAATACATTAAGTAAATAATTAACATGTATATGTATATCTCATTTTAATTCAAAGACCTGCATTTGGAGTGTTTCAACCCATCCTATAATGTTCAAAGCAAATTTAGCTATTTTTTCATGTATCCATCTAATAGGTTTCATCTTTCTAATATATGTAGCTCTATGTCATTTTCACAATTTGTTATATTTCTCATAACTTAACACATCTTTGTCTATATAAACTGTCATTTTCTTTATTTCTTTTTTTCATGGTCGTTTTTCTAAAACAACATATTATGATATCAATACATTATATTTTAAAATTTTAGATTTAAAAAAACTCAAATATGGCATTACCATTTAAGTCAATAAAATTCATCATAAAAAAAAACTGCATATTTTCCTTGTTTTAGTGTTTAAAACACATTTTAAATTTTCAAAAAAAAGTATAAAATAAGTAAATCATTCTACCAATGTTGATTTGGTGAGGTAAACAATGTAAAATTAAGAAGCTTATTAATTTAAACAAATACATTAAATAGCTAAGTAATATGTATATGGCATTCTAATTCAAATACATGCATTTGGAGTGTTTCAACCCATCCTATAATGTTCCAAGCAAACTTAGCCATTTTTTCATGTATCCATCAAATAGGTTTCATGTTTCTATTAAAAGTAACTCTGCGTTATTTTCTAAATTTGTTTTGTTTTTCATAACTTTAACAAATATTTGTCTATAAAAACTGTCATTTTCTTTATTTCTTTTTTTCATGTCTTTTTTAAAAATAACATATTATGATATCAATACATTATATTCTAGAGTTTTAGATTTAAAAAATCTCAAATATCAATATATTACAAATTAAGTCAATAAAAATATTCATGAAAAAACTCCATATTTCTATTGTTTTAGTGTTTAAATCATATCTTAAATTTAAAAAAAAAAAGAGTATAAAATAAGTAAATCATTCTACCAATGTTGATTTGGTGTAGTAAACAATGTCAAATTAAGAAGCCTATTATTTTAAAGAAATACATCAAGTAACTAACTGATTCGTATATGTATATGTATATGTATATGTCATTTTAATTCAAATACATTCATTTGGAGTGTTTCAACCCATCATATAATGTTCAAAGCAAACTTAGCTATTTTTTCATGTATCCATCAAATAGGTTTCATGTTTCTAATAAAAGTAGCTCTACATTATTTTCACAATTTGTTTTGTGTATCTTTGTCCATATAAACCGTCATTTTCTTTAATTCTTTTTTCATGGTCATTTTTTAAAAATTAAATATTATGATATCAATACATTATATTTTAGAGTTTTAGATTTAAAAAAATCTCATATATCAATACATTACAACTCAAGTCAATAAAATTAATCATAAAAAAACTGCATATTCTCTTTGTTTAGTGTTTAAAACATATTTTAAAATTAATTTTTTTTTATAAAATAAGTAAAAAAATCATTCTACCAATATTGATTTGGTTTAGTAAACATTGTCACATTAAGAAGGCTAATATGTTAAAGAAATACATTAAGTAAATAATTAACATGTATATGTATATCTCATTTTAATTCAAAGACCTGCATTTGGAGTGTTTCAACCCATCCTATAATGTTCAAAGCAAATTTAGCTATTTTTTCATGTATCCATCTAATAGGTTTCATCTTTCTAATATATGTAGCTCTATGTCATTTTCACAATTTGTTATATTTCTCATAACTTAACACATCTTTGTCTATATAAACTGTCATTTTCTTTATTTCTTTTTTTCATGGTCGTTTTTCTAAAACAACATATTATGATATCAATACATTATATTTTAAAATTTTAGATTTAAAAAAACTCAAATATGGCATTACCATTTAAGTCAATAAAATTCATCATAAAAAAAACTGCATATTTTCCTTGTTTTAGTGTTTAAAACACATTTTAAATTTTCAAAAAAAAGTATAAAATAAGTAAATCATTCTACCAATGTTGATTTGGTGAGGTAAACAATGTAAAATTAAGAAGCTTATTAATTTAAACAAATACATTAAATAGCTAAGTAATATGTATATGGCATTCTAATTCAAATACATGCATTTGGAGTGTTTCAACCCATCCTATAATGTTCCAAGCAAACTTAGCCATTTTTTCATGTATCCATCAAATAGGTTTCATGTTTCTATTAAAAGTAACTCTGCGTTATTTTCTAAATTTGTTTTGTTTTTCATAACTTTAACAAATATTTGTCTATAAAAACTGTCATTTTCTTTATTTCTTTTTTCATGTCTTTTTTTAAAAATAACATATTATGATATCAATACATTATATTCTAGAGTTTTAGATTTAAAAAATCTCAAATATCAATATATTACAAATTAAGTCAATAAAAATATTCATGAAAAAACTCCATATTTCTATTGTTTTAGTGTTTAAATCATATCTTAAATTAAAAAAAAAAAAGAGTATAAAATAAGTAAATCATTCTACCAATGTTGATTTGGTGTAGTAAACAATGTCAAATTAAGAAGCCTATTATTTTAAAGAAATACATCAAGTAACTAACTGATTCGTATATGTATATGTATATGTATATGTCATTTTAATTCAAATACATTCATTTGGAGTGTTTCAACCCATCATATAATGTTCAAAGCAAACTTAGCTATTTTTTCATGTATCCATCAAATAGGTTTCATGTTTCTAATAAAAGTAGCTCTACATTATTTTCACAATTTGTTTTGTGTATCTTTGTCCATATAAACCGTCATTTTCTTTAATTCTTTTTTTCATGGTCATTTTTTAAAAATTAAATATTATGATATCAATACATTATATTTTAGAGTTTTAGATTTTAAAAAATCTCATATATCAATACATTACAACTCAAGTCAATAAAATTAATCATAAAAAAACTGCATATTCTCTTTGTTTAGTGTTTAAAACATATTTTAAAATTAATTTTTTTTATAAAATAAGTAAAAAAATCATTCTACCAATATTGATTTGGTTTAGTAAACATTGTCACATTAAGAAGGCTAATATGTTAAAGAAATACATTAAGTAAATAATTAACATGTATATGTATATCTCATTTTAATTCAAAGACCTGCATTTGGAGTGTTTCAACCCATCCTATAATGTTCAAAGCAAATTTAGCTATTTTTTCATGTATCCATCTAATAGGTTTCATCTTTCTAATATATGTAGCTCTATGTCATTTTCACAATTTGTTATATTTCTCATAACTTAACACATCTTTGTCTATATAAACTGTCATTTTCTTTATTTCTTTTTTTCATGGTCGTTTTTCTAAAACAACATATTATGATATCAATACATTATATTTTAAAATTTTAGATTTAAAAAAACTCAAATATGGCATTACCATTTAAGTCAATAAAATTCATCATAAAAAAAACTGCATATTTTCCTTGTTTTAGTGTTTAAAACACATTTTAAATTTTCAAAAAAAGTATAAAATAAGTAAATCATTCTACCAATGTTGATTTGGTGAGGTAAACAATGTAAAATTAAGAAGCTTATTAATTTAAACAAATACATTAAATAGCTAAGTAATATGTATATGGCATTCTAATTCAAATACATGCATTTGGAGTGTTTCAACCCATCCTATAATGTTCCAAGCAAACTTAGCCATTTTTTCATGTATCCATCAAATAGGTTTCATGTTTCTATTAAAAGTAACTCTGCGTTATTTTCTAAATTTGTTTTGTTTTTCATAACTTTAACAAATATTTGTCTATAAAAACTGTCATTTTCTTTATTTCTTTTTTTCATGTCTTTTTTTAAAAATAACATATTATGATATCAATACATTATATTCTAGAGTTTTAGATTTAAAAAATCTCAAATATCAATATATTACAAATTAAGTCAATAAAAATATTCATGAAAAAACTCCATATTTCTATTGTTTTAGTGTTTAAATCATATCTTAAATTTAAAAAAAACAAAGAGTATAAAATAAGTAAATCATTCTACCAATGTTGATTTGGTGTAGTAAACAATGTCAAATTAAGAAGCCTATTATTTTAAAGAAATACATCAAGTAACTAACTGATTCGTATATGTATATGTATATGTATATGTCATTTTAATTCAAATACATTCATTTGGAGTGTTTCAACCCATCATATAATGTTCAAAGCAAACTTAGCTATTTTTTCATGTATCCATCAAATAGGTTTCATGTTTCTAATAAAAGTAGCTCTACATTATTTTCACAATTTGTTTTGTGTATCTTTGTCCATATAAACCGTCATTTTCTTTAATTCTTTTTTTCATGGTCATTTTTTAAAAATTAAATATTATGATATCAATACATTATATTTTAGAGTTTTAGATTTTAAAAAATCTCATATATCAATACATTACAACTCAAGTCAATAAAATTAATCATAAAAAAACTGCATATTCTCTTTGTTTAGTGTTTAAAACATATTTTAAAATTAATTTTTTTTTATAAAATAAGTAAAAAAATCATTCTACCAATATTGATTTGGTTTAGTAAACATTGTCACATTAAGAAGGCTAATATGTTAAAGAAATACATTAAGTAAATAATTAACATGTATATGTATATCTCATTTTAATTCAAAGACCTGCATTTGGAGTGTTTCAACCCATCCTATAATGTTCAAAGCAAATTTAGCTATTTTTTCATGTATCCATCTAATAGGTTTCATCTTTCTAATATATGTAGCTCTATGTCATTTTCACAATTTGTTATATTTCTCATAACTTAACACATCTTTGTCTATATAAACTGTCATTTTCTTTATTTCTTTTTTTCATGGTCGTTTTTCTAAAACAACATATTATGATATCAATACATTATATTTTAAAATTTTAGATTTAAAAAAACTCAAATATGGCATTACCATTTAAGTCAATAAAATTCATCATAAAAAAACTGCATATTTTCCTTGTTTTAGTGTTTAAAACACATTTTAAATTTTCAAAAAAAAGTATAAAATAAGTAAATCATTCTACCAATGTTGATTTGGTGAGGTAAACAATGTAAAATTAAGAAGCTTATTAATTTAAACAAATACATTAAATAGCTAAGTAATATGTATATGGCATTCTAATTCAAATACATGCATTTGGAGTGTTTCAACCCATCCTATAATGTTCCAAGCAAACTTAGCCATTTTTTCATGTATCCATCAAATAGGTTTCATGTTTCTATTAAAAGTAACTCTGCGTTATTTTCTAAATTTGTTTTGTTTTTCATAACTTTAACAAATATTTGTCTATAAAAACTGTCATTTTCTTTATTTCTTTTTTTCATGTCTTTTTTTAAAAATAACATATTATGATATCAATACATTATATTCTAGAGTTTTAGATTTAAAAAATCTCAAATATCAATATATTACAAATTAAGTCAATAAAAATATTCATGAAAAAACTCCATATTTCTATTGTTTTAGTGTTTAAATCATATCTTAAATTAAAAAAAAACAAAGAGTATAAAATAAGTAAATCATTCTACCAATGTTGATTTGGTGTAGTAAACAATGTCAAATTAAGAAGCCTATTATTTTAAAGAAATACATCAAGTAACTAACTGATTCGTATATGTATATGTATATGTATATGTCATTTTAATTCAAATACATTCATTTGGAGTGTTTCAACCCATCATATAATGTTCAAAGCAAACTTAGCTATTTTTTCATGTATCCATCAAATAGGTTTCATGTTTCTAATAAAAGTAGCTCTACATTATTTTCACAATTTGTTTTGTGTATCTTTGTCCATATAAACCGTCATTTTCTTTAATTCTTTTTTTCATGGTCATTTTTTAAAAATTAAATATTATGATATCAATACATTATATTTTAGAGTTTTAGATTTTAAAAAATCTCATATATCAATACATTACAACTCAAGTCAATAAAATTAATCATAAAAAAACTGCATATTCTCTTTGTTTAGTGTTTAAAACATATTTTAAAATTAATTTTTTTTTATAAAATAAGTAAAAAAATCATTCTACCAATATTGATTTGGTTTAGTAAACATTGTCACATTAAGAAGGCTAATATGTTAAAGAAATACATTAAGTAAATAATTAACATGTATATGTATATCTCATTTTAATTCAAAGACCTGCATTTGGAGTGTTTCAACCCATCCTATAATGTTCAAAGCAAATTTAGCTATTTTTTCATGTATCCATCTAATAGGTTTCATCTTTCTAATATATGTAGCTCTATGTCATTTTCACAATTTGTTATATTTCTCATAACTTAACACATCTTTGTCTATATAAACTGTCATTTTCTTTATTTCTTTTTTTCATGGTCGTTTTTCTAAAACAACATATTATGATATCAATACATTATATTTTAAAATTTTAGATTTAAAAAAACTCAAATATGGCATTACCATTTAAGTCAATAAAATTCATCATAAAAAAAACTGCATATTTTCCTTGTTTTAGTGTTTAAAACACATTTTAAATTTTCAAAAAAAAGTATAAAATAAGTAAATCATTCTACCAATGTTGATTTGGTGAGGTAAACAATGTAAAATTAAGAAGCTTATTAATTTAAACAAATACATTAAATAGCTAAGTAATATGTATATGGCATTCTAATTCAAATACATGCATTTGGAGTGTTTCAACCCATCCTATAATGTTCCAAGCAAACTTAGCCATTTTTTCATGTATCCATCAAATAGGTTTCATGTTTCTATTAAAAGTAACTCTGCGTTATTTTCTAAATTTGTTTTGTTTTTCATAACTTTAACAAATATTTGTCTATAAAAACTGTCATTTTCTTTATTTCTTTTTTTCATGTCTTTTTTTAAAAATAACATATTATGATATCAATACATTATATTCTAGAGTTTTAGATTTAAAAAATCTCAAATATCAATATATTACAAATTAAGTCAATAAAAATATTCATGAAAAAACTCCATATTTCTATTGTTTTAGTGTTTAAATCATATCTTAAATTTAAAAAAAAAAAAGAGTATAAAATAAGTAAATCATTCTACCAATGTTGATTTGGTGTAGTAAACAATGTCAAATTAAGAAGCCTATTATTTTAAAGAAATACATCAAGTAACTAACTGATTCGTATATGTATATGTATATGTATATGTCATTTTAATTCAAATACATTCATTTGGAGTGTTTCAACCCATCATATAATGTTCAAAGCAAACTTAGCTATTTTTTCATGTATCCATCAAATAGGTTTCATGTTTCTAATAAAAGTAGCTCTACATTATTTTCACAATTTGTTTTGTGTATCTTTGTCCATATAAACCGTCATTTTCTTTAATTCTTTTTTTCATGGTCATTTTTTAAAAATTAAATATTATGATATCAATACATTATATTTTAGAGTTTTAGATTTTAAAAAATCTCATATATCAATACATTACAACTCAAGTCAATAAAATTAATCATAAAAAAACTGCATATTCTCTTTGTTTAGTGTTTAAAACATATTTTAAAATTAATTTTTTTTTATAAAATAAGTAAAAAAATCATTCTACCAATATTGATTTGGTTTAGTAAACATTGTCACATTAAGAAGGCTAATATGTTAAAGAAATACATTAAGTAAATAATTAACATGTATATGTATATCTCATTTTAATTCAAAGACCTGCATTTGGAGTGTTTCAACCCATCCTATAATGTTCAAAGCAAATTTAGCTATTTTTTCATGTATCCATCTAATAGGTTTCATCTTTCTAATATATGTAGCTCTATGTCATTTTCACAATTTGTTATATTTCTCATAACTTAACACATCTTTGTCTATATAAACTGTCATTTTCTTTATTTCTTTTTTTCATGGTCGTTTTTCTAAAACAACATATTATGATATCAATACATTATATTTTAAAATTTTAGATTTAAAAAAACTCAAATATGGCATTACCATTTAAGTCAATAAAATTCATCATAAAAAAAACTGCATATTTTCCTTGTTTTAGTGTTTAAAACACATTTTAAATTTTCAAAAAAAAGTATAAAATAAGTAAATCATTCTACCAATGTTGATTTGGTGAGGTAAACAATGTAAAATTAAGAAGCTTATTAATTTAAACAAATACATTAAATAGCTAAGTAATATGTATATGGCATTCTAATTCAAATACATGCATTTGGAGTGTTTCAACCCATCCTATAATGTTCCAAGCAAACTTAGCCATTTTTTCATGTATCCATCAAATAGGTTTCATGTTTCTATTAAAAGTAACTCTGCGTTATTTTCTAAATTTGTTTTGTTTTTCATAACTTTAACAAATATTTGTCTATAAAAACTGTCATTTTCTTTATTTCTTTTTTTCATGTCTTTTTTTAAAAATAACATATTATGATATCAATACATTATATTCTAGAGTTTTAGATTTAAAAAATCTCAAATATCAATATATTACAAATTAAGTCAATAAAAATATTCATGAAAAAACTCCATATTTCTATTGTTTTAGTGTTTAAATCATATCTTAAATTTAAAAAAAACAAAGAGTATAAAATAAGTAAATCATTCTACCAATGTTGATTTGGTGTAGTAAACAATGTCAAATTAAGAAGCCTATTATTTTAAAGAAATACATCAAGTAACTAACTGATTCGTATATGTATATGTATATGTATATGTCATTTTAATTCAAATACATTCATTTGGAGTGTTTCAACCCATCATATAATGTTCAAAGCAAACTTAGCTATTTTTTCATGTATCCATCAAATAGGTTTCATGTTTCTAATAAAAGTAGCTCTACATTATTTTCACAATTTGTTTTGTGTATCTTTGTCCATATAAACCGTCATTTTCTTTAATTCTTTTTTTCATGGTCATTTTTTAAAAATTAAATATTATGATATCAATACATTATATTTTAGAGTTTTAGATTTTAAAAAATCTCATATATCAATACATTACAACTCAAGTCAATAAAATTAATCATAAAAAAACTGCATATTCTCTTTGTTTAGTGTTTAAAACATATTTTAAAATTAATTTTTTTTTATAAAATAAGTAAAAAAATCATTCTACCAATATTGATTTGGTTTAGTAAACATTGTCACATTAAGAAGGCTAATATGTTAAAGAAATACATTAAGTAAATAATTAACATGTATATGTATATCTCATTTTAATTCAAAGACCTGCATTTGGAGTGTTTCAACCCATCCTATAATGTTCAAAGCAAATTTAGCTATTTTTTCATGTATCCATCTAATAGGTTTCATCTTTCTAATATATGTAGCTCTATGTCATTTTCACAATTTGTTATATTTCTCATAACTTAACACATCTTTGTCTATATAAACTGTCATTTTCTTTATTTCTTTTTTTCATGGTCGTTTTTCTAAAACAACATATTATGATATCAATACATTATATTTTAAAATTTTAGATTTAAAAAAACTCAAATATGGCATTACCATTTAAGTCAATAAAATTCATCATAAAAAAAACTGCATATTTTCCTTGTTTTAGTGTTTAAAACACATTTTAAATTTTCAAAAAAAAGTATAAAATAAGTAAATCATTCTACCAATGTTGATTTGGTGAGGTAAACAATGTAAAATTAAGAAGCTTATTAATTTAAACAAATACATTAAATAGCTAAGTAATATGTATATGGCATTCTAATTCAAATACATGCATTTGGAGTGTTTCAACCCATCCTATAATGTTCCAAGCAAACTTAGCCATTTTTTCATGTATCCATCAAATAGGTTTCATGTTTCTATTAAAAGTAACTCTGCGTTATTTTCTAAATTTGTTTTGTTTTTCATAACTTTAACAAATATTTGTCTATAAAAACTGTCATTTTCTTTATTTCTTTTTTTCATGTCTTTTTTTAAAAATAACATATTATGATATCAATACATTATATTCTAGAGTTTTAGATTTAAAAAATCTCAAATATCAATATATTACAAATTAAGTCAATAAAAATATTCATGAAAAAACTCCATATTTCTATTGTTTTAGTGTTTAAATCATATCTTAAATTTAAAAAAACAAAGAGTATAAAATAAGTAAATCATTCTACCAATGTTGATTTGGTGTAGTAAACAATGTCAAATTAAGAAGCCTATTATTTTAAAGAAATACATCAAGTAACTAACTGATTCGTATATGTATATGTATATGTATATGTCATTTTAATTCAAATACATTCATTTGGAGTGTTTCAACCCATCATATAATGTTCAAAGCAAACTTAGCTATTTTTTCATGTATCCATCAAATAGGTTTCATGTTTCTAATAAAAGTAGCTCTACATTATTTTCACAATTTGTTTTGTGTATCTTTGTCCATATAAACCGTCATTTTCTTTAATTCTTTTTTTCATGGTCATTTTTTAAAAATTAAATATTATGATATCAATACATTATATTTTAGAGTTTTAGATTTTAAAAAATCTCATATATCAATACATTACAACTCAAGTCAATAAAATTAATCATAAAAAAACTGCATATTCTCTTTGTTTAGTGTTTAAAACATATTTTAAAATTAATTTTTTTTTATAAAATAAGTAAAAAAATCATTCTACCAATATTGATTTGGTTTAGTAAACATTGTCACATTAAGAAGGCTAATATGTTAAAGAAATACATTAAGTAAATAATTAACATGTATATGTATATCTCATTTTAATTCAAAGACCTGCATTTGGAGTGTTTCAACCCATCCTATAATGTTCAAAGCAAATTTAGCTATTTTTTCATGTATCCATCTAATAGGTTTCATCTTTCTAATATATGTAGCTCTATGTCATTTTCACAATTTGTTATATTTCTCATAACTTAACACATCTTTGTCTATATAAACTGTCATTTTCTTTATTTCTTTTTTTCATGGTCGTTTTTCTAAAACAACATATTATGATATCAATACATTATATTTTAAAATTTTAGATTTAAAAAAACTCAAATATGGCATTACCATTTAAGTCAATAAAATTCATCATAAAAAAAACTGCATATTTGTCTTGTTTTAGTGTTTAAAACACATTTTAAATTTTCAAAAAAAAGTATAAAATAAGTAAATCATTCTACCAATGTTGATTTGGTGAGGTAAACAATGTAAAATTAAGAAGCTTATTAATTTAAACAAATACATTAAATAGCTAAGTAATATGTATATGGCATTCTAATTCAAATACATGCATTTGGAGTGTTTCAACCCATCCTATAATGTTCCAAGCAAACTTAGCCATTTTTTCATGTATCCATCAAATAGGTTTCATGTTTCTATTAAAAGTAACTCTGCGTTATTTTCTAAATTTGTTTTGTTTTTCATAACTTTAACAAATATTTGTCTATAAAAACTGTCATTTTCTTTATTTCTTTTTTTCATGTCTTTTTTTAAAAATAACATATTATGATATCAATACATTATATTCTAGAGTTTTAGATTTAAAAAATCTCAAATATCAATATATTACAAATTAAGTCAATAAAAATATTCATGAAAAAACTCCATATTTCTATTGTTTTAGTGTTTAAATCATATCTTAAATTTAAAAAAACAAAGAGTATAAAATAAGTAAATCATTCTACCAATGTTGATTTGGTGTAGTAAACAATGTCAAATTAAGAAGCCTATTATTTTAAAGAAATACATCAAGTAACTAACTGATTCGTATATGTATATGTATATGTATATGTCATTTTAATTCAAATACATTCATTTGGAGTGTTTCAACCCATCATATAATGTTCAAAGCAAACTTAGCTATTTTTTCATGTATCCATCAAATAGGTTTCATGTTTCTAATAAAAGTAGCTCTACATTATTTTCACAATTTGTTTTGTGTATCTTTGTCCATATAAACCGTCATTTTCTTTAATTCTTTTTTTCATGGTCATTTTTTAAAAATTAAATATTATGATATCAATACATTATATTTTAGAGTTTTAGATTTTAAAAAATCTCATATATCAATACATTACAACTCAAGTCAATAAAATTAATCATAAAAAAACTGCATATTCTCTTTGTTTAGTGTTTAAAACATATTTTAAAATTAATTTTTTTTTATAAAATAAGTAAAAAAATCATTCTACCAATATTGATTTGGTTTAGTAAACATTGTCACATTAAGAAGGCTAATATGTTAAAGAAATACATTAAGTAAATAATTAACATGTATATGTATATCTCATTTTAATTCAAAGACCTGCATTTGGAGTGTTTCAACCCATCCTATAATGTTCAAAGCAAATTTAGCTATTTTTTCATGTATCCATCTAATAGGTTTCATCTTTCTAATATATGTAGCTCTATGTCATTTTCACAATTTGTTATATTTCTCATAACTTAACACATCTTTGTCTATATAAACTGTCATTTTCTTTATTTCTTTTTTTCATGGTCGTTTTTCTAAAACAACATATTATGATATCAATACATTATATTTTAAAATTTTAGATTTAAAAAAACTCAAATATGGCATTACCATTTAAGTCAATAAAATTCATCATAAAAAAAACTGCATATTTTCCTTGTTTTAGTGTTTAAAACACATTTTAAATTTTCAAAAAAAAGTATAAAATAAGTAAATCATTCTACCAATGTTGATTTGGTGAGGTAAACAATGTAAAATTAAGAAGCTTATTAATTTAAACAAATACATTAAATAGCTAAGTAATATGTATATGGCATTCTAATTCAAATACATGCATTTGGAGTGTTTCAACCCATCCTATAATGTTCCAAGCAAACTTAGCCATTTTTTCATGTATCCATCAAATAGGTTTCATGTTTCTATTAAAAGTAACTCTGCGTTATTTTCTAAATTTGTTTTGTTTTTCATAACTTTAACAAATATTTGTCTATAAAAACTGTCATTTTCTTTATTTCTTTTTTTCATGTCTTTTTTTAAAAATAACATATTATGATATCAATACATTATATTCTAGAGTTTTAGATTTAAAAAATCTCAAATATCAATATATTACAAATTAAGTCAATAAAAATATTCATGAAAAAACTCCATATTTCTATTGTTTTAGTGTTTAAATCATATCTTAAATTTAAAAAAAACAAAGAGTATAAAATAAGTAAATCATTCTACCAATGTTGATTTGGTGTAGTAAACAATGTCAAATTAAGAAGCCTATTATTTTAAAGAAATACATCAAGTAACTAACTGATTCGTATATGTATATGTATATGTATATGTCATTTTAATTCAAATACATTCATTTGGAGTGTTTCAACCCATCATATAATGTTCAAAGCAAACTTAGCTATTTTTTCATGTATCCATCAAATAGGTTTCATGTTTCTAATAAAAGTAGCTCTACATTATTTTCACAATTTGTTTTGTGTATCTTTGTCCATATAAACCGTCATTTTCTTTAATTCTTTTTTTCATGGTCATTTTTTAAAAATTAAATATTATGATATCAATACATTATATTTTAGAGTTTTAGATTTTAAAAAATCTCATATATCAATACATTACAACTCAAGTCAATAAAATTAATCATAAAAAAACTGCATATTCTCTTTGTTTAGTGTTTAAAACATATTTTAAAATTAATTTTTTTTTATAAAATAAGTAAAAAAATCATTCTACCAATATTGATTTGGTTTAGTAAACATTGTCACATTAAGAAGGCTAATATGTTAAAGAAATACATTAAGTAAATAATTAACATGTATATGTATATCTCATTTTAATTCAAAGACCTGCATTTGGAGTGTTTCAACCCATCCTATAATGTTCAAAGCAAATTTAGCTATTTTTTCATGTATCCATCTAATAGGTTTCATCTTTCTAATATATGTAGCTCTATGTCATTTTCACAATTTGTTATATTTCTCATAACTTAACACATCTTTGTCTATATAAACTGTCATTTTCTTTATTTCTTTTTTTCATGGTCGTTTTTCTAAAACAACATATTATGATATCAATACATTATATTTTAAAATTTTAGATTTAAAAAAACTCAAATATGGCATTACCATTTAAGTCAATAAAATTCATCATAAAAAAAACTGCATATTTTCCTTGTTTTAGTGTTTAAAACACATTTTAAATTTTCAAAAAAAAGTATAAAATAAGTAAATCATTCTACCAATGTTGATTTGGTGAGGTAAACAATGTAAAATTAAGAAGCTTATTAATTTAAACAAATACATTAAATAGCTAAGTAATATGTATATGGCATTCTAATTCAAATACATGCATTTGGAGTGTTTCAACCCATCCTATAATGTTCCAAGCAAACTTAGCCATTTTTTCATGTATCCATCAAATAGGTTTCATGTTTCTATTAAAAGTAACTCTGCGTTATTTTCTAAATTTGTTTTGTTTTTCATAACTTTAACAAATATTTGTCTATAAAAACTGTCATTTTCTTTATTTCTTTTTTTCATGTCTTTTTTTAAAAATAACATATTATGATATCAATACATTATATTCTAGAGTTTTAGATTTAAAAAATCTCAAATATCAATATATTACAAATTAAGTCAATAAAAATATTCATGAAAAAACTCCATATTTCTATTGTTTTAGTGTTTAAATCATATCTTAAATTTAAAAAAAACAAAGAGTATAAAATAAGTAAATCATTCTACCAATGTTGATTTGGTGTAGTAAACAATGTCAAATTAAGAAGCCTATTATTTTAAAGAAATACATCAAGTAACTAACTGATTCGTATATGTATATGTATATGTATATGTCATTTTAATTCAAATACATTCATTTGGAGTGTTTCAACCCATCATATAATGTTCAAAGCAAACTTAGCTATTTTTTCATGTATCCATCAAATAGGTTTCATGTTTCTAATAAAAGTAGCTCTACATTATTTTCACAATTTGTTTTGTGTATCTTTGTCCATATAAACCGTCATTTTCTTTAATTCTTTTTTTCATGGTCATTTTTTAAAAATTAAATATTATGATATCAATACATTATATTTTAGAGTTTTAGATTTTAAAAAATCTCATATATCAATACATTACAACTCAAGTCAATAAAATTAATCATAAAAAAACTGCATATTCTCTTTGTTTAGTGTTTAAAACATATTTTAAAATTAATTTTTTTTTATAAAATAAGTAAAAAAATCATTCTACCAATATTGATTTGGTTTAGTAAACATTGTCACATTAAGAAGGCTAATATGTTAAAGAAATACATTAAGTAAATAATTAACATGTATATGTATATCTCATTTTAATTCAAAGACCTGCATTTGGAGTGTTTCAACCCATCCTATAATGTTCAAAGCAAATTTAGCTATTTTTTCATGTATCCATCTAATAGGTTTCATCTTTCTAATATATGTAGCTCTATGTCATTTTCACAATTTGTTATATTTCTCATAACTTAACACATCTTTGTCTATATAAACTGTCATTTTCTTTATTTCTTTTTTTCATGGTCGTTTTTCTAAAACAACATATTATGATATCAATACATTATATTTTAAAATTTTAGATTTAAAAAAACTCAAATATGGCATTACCATTTAAGTCAATAAAATTCATCATAAAAAAAACTGCATATTTTCCTTGTTTTAGTGTTTAAAACACATTTTAAATTTTCAAAAAAAAGTATAAAATAAGTAAATCATTCTACCAATGTTGATTTGGTGAGGTAAACAATGTAAAATTAAGAAGCTTATTAATTTAAACAAATACATTAAATAGCTAAGTAATATGTATATGGCATTCTAATTCAAATACATGCATTTGGAGTGTTTCAACCCATCCTATAATGTTCCAAGCAAACTTAGCCATTTTTTCATGTATCCATCAAATAGGTTTCATGTTTCTATTAAAAGTAACTCTGCGTTATTTTCTAAATTTGTTTTGTTTTTCATAACTTTAACAAATATTTGTCTATAAAAACTGTCATTTTCTTTATTTCTTTTTTTCATGTCTTTTTTTAAAAATAACATATTATGATATCAATACATTATATTCTAGAGTTTTAGATTTAAAAAATCTCAAATATCAATATATTACAAATTAAGTCAATAAAAATATTCATGAAAAAACTCCATATTTCTATTGTTTTAGTGTTTAAATCATATCTTAAATTTAAAAAAAACAAAGAGTATAAAATAAGTAAATCATTCTACCAATGTTGATTTGGTGTAGTAAACAATGTCAAATTAAGAAGCCTATTATTTTAAAGAAATACATCAAGTAACTAACTGATTCGTATATGTATATGTATATGTATATGTCATTTTAATTCAAATACATTCATTTGGAGTGTTTCAACCCATCATATAATGTTCAAAGCAAACTTAGCTATTTTTTCATGTATCCATCAAATAGGTTTCATGTTTCTAATAAAAGTAGCTCTACATTATTTTCACAATTTGTTTTGTGTATCTTTGTCCATATAAACCGTCATTTTCTTTAATTCTTTTTTTCATGGTCATTTTTTAAAAATTAAATATTATGATATCAATACATTATATTTTAGAGTTTTAGATTTTAAAAAATCTCATATATCAATACATTACAACTCAAGTCAATAAAATTAATCATAAAAAAACTGCATATTCTCTTTGTTTAGTGTTTAAAACATATTTTAAAATTAATTTTTTTTTATAAAATAAGTAAAAAAATCATTCTACCAATATTGATTTGGTTTAGTAAACATTGTCACATTAAGAAGGCTAATATGTTAAAGAAATACATTAAGTAAATAATTAACATGTATATGTATATCTCATTTTAATTCAAAGACCTGCATTTGGAGTGTTTCAACCCATCCTATAATGTTCAAAGCAAATTTAGCTATTTTTTCATGTATCCATCTAATAGGTTTCATCTTTCTAATATATGTAGCTCTATGTCATTTTCACAATTTGTTATATTTCTCATAACTTAACACATCTTTGTCTATATAAACTGTCATTTTCTTTATTTCTTTTTTTCATGGTCGTTTTTCTAAAACAACATATTATGATATCAATACATTATATTTTAAAATTTTAGATTTAAAAAAACTCAAATATGGCATTACCATTTAAGTCAATAAAATTCATCATAAAAAAAACTGCATATTTTCCTTGTTTTAGTGTTTAAAACACATTTTAAATTTTCAAAAAAAAGTATAAAATAAGTAAATCATTCTACCAATGTTGATTTGGTGAGGTAAACAATGTAAAATTAAGAAGCTTATTAATTTAAACAAATACATTAAATAGCTAAGTAATATGTATATGGCATTCTAATTCAAATACATGCATTTGGAGTGTTTCAACCCATCCTATAATGTTCCAAGCAAACTTAGCCATTTTTTCATGTATCCATCAAATAGGTTTCATGTTTCTATTAAAAGTAACTCTGCGTTATTTTCTAAATTTGTTTTGTTTTTCATAACTTTAACAAATATTTGTCTATAAAAACTGTCATTTTCTTTATTTCTTTTTTTCATGTCTTTTTTTAAAAATAACATATTATGATATCAATACATTATATTCTAGAGTTTTAGATTTAAAAAATCTCAAATATCAATATATTACAAATTAAGTCAATAAAAATATTCATGAAAAAACTCCATATTTCTATTGTTTTAGTGTTTAAATCATATCTTAAATTTAAAAAAAACAAAGAGTATAAAATAAGTAAATCATTCTACCAATGTTGATTTGGTGTAGTAAACAATGTCAAATTAAGAAGCCTATTATTTTAAAGAAATACATCAAGTAACTAACTGATTCGTATATGTATATGTATATGTATATGTCATTTTAATTCAAATACATTCATTTGGAGTGTTTCAACCCATCATATAATGTTCAAAGCAAACTTAGCTATTTTTTCATGTATCCATCAAATAGGTTTCATGTTTCTAATAAAAGTAGCTCTACATTATTTTCACAATTTGTTTTGTGTATCTTTGTCCATATAAACCGTCATTTTCTTTAATTCTTTTTTTCATGGTCATTTTTTAAAAATTAAATATTATGATATCAATACATTATATTTTAGAGTTTTAGATTTTAAAAAATCTCATATATCAATACATTACAACTCAAGTCAATAAAATTAATCATAAAAAAACTGCATATTCTCTTTGTTTAGTGTTTAAAACATATTTTAAAATTAATTTTTTTTTATAAAATAAGTAAAAAAATCATTCTACCAATATTGATTTGGTTTAGTAAACATTGTCACATTAAGAAGGCTAATATGTTAAAGAAATACATTAAGTAAATAATTAACATGTATATGTATATCTCATTTTAATTCAAAGACCTGCATTTGGAGTGTTTCAACCCATCCTATAATGTTCAAAGCAAATTTAGCTATTTTTTCATGTATCCATCTAATAGGTTTCATCTTTCTAATATATGTAGCTCTATGTCATTTTCACAATTTGTTATATTTCTCATAACTTAACACATCTTTGTCTATATAAACTGTCATTTTCTTTATTTCTTTTTTTCATGGTCGTTTTTCTAAAACAACATATTATGATATCAATACATTATATTTTAAAATTTTAGATTTAAAAAAACTCAAATATGGCATTACCATTTAAGTCAATAAAATTCATCATAAAAAAAACTGCATATTGTCTTGTTTTAGTGTTTAAAACACATTTTAAATTTTCAAAAAAAAGTATAAAATAAGTAAATCATTCTACCAATGTTGATTTGGTGAGGTAAACAATGTAAAATTAAGAAGCTTATTAATTTAAACAAATACATTAAATAGCTAAGTAATATGTATATGGCATTCTAATTCAAATACATGCATTTGGAGTGTTTCAACCCATCCTATAATGTTCCAAGCAAACTTAGCCATTTTTTCATGTATCCATCAAATAGGTTTCATGTTTCTATTAAAAGTAACTCTGCGTTATTTTCTAAATTTGTTTTGTTTTTCATAACTTTAACAAATATTTGTCTATAAAAACTGTCATTTTCTTTATTTCTTTTTTTCATGTCTTTTTTTAAAAATAACATATTATGATATCAATACATTATATTCTAGAGTTTTAGATTTAAAAAATCTCAAATATCAATATATTACAAATTAAGTCAATAAAAATATTCATGAAAAAACTCCATATTTCTATTGTTTTAGTGTTTAAATCATATCTTAAATTTAAAAAAAACAAAGAGTATAAAATAAGTAAATCATTCTACCAATGTTGATTTGGTGTAGTAAACAATGTCAAATTAAGAAGCCTATTATTTTAAAGAAATACATCAAGTAACTAACTGATTCGTATATGTATATGTATATGTATATGTCATTTTAATTCAAATACATTCATTTGGAGTGTTTCAACCCATCATATAATGTTCAAAGCAAACTTAGCTATTTTTTCATGTATCCATCAAATAGGTTTCATGTTTCTAATAAAAGTAGCTCTACATTATTTTCACAATTTGTTTTGTGTATCTTTGTCCATATAAACCGTCATTTTCTTTAATTCTTTTTTTCATGGTCATTTTTTAAAAATTAAATATTATGATATCAATACATTATATTTTAGAGTTTTAGATTTTAAAAAATCTCATATATCAATACATTACAACTCAAGTCAATAAAATTAATCATAAAAAAACTGCATATTCTCTTTGTTTAGTGTTTAAAACATATTTTAAAATTAATTTTTTTTTATAAAATAAGTAAAAAAATCATTCTACCAATATTGATTTGGTTTAGTAAACATTGTCACATTAAGAAGGCTAATATGTTAAAGAAATACATTAAGTAAATAATTAACATGTATATGTATATCTCATTTTAATTCAAAGACCTGCATTTGGAGTGTTTCAACCCATCCTATAATGTTCAAAGCAAATTTAGCTATTTTTTCATGTATCCATCTAATAGGTTTCATCTTTCTAATATATGTAGCTCTATGTCATTTTCACAATTTGTTATATTTCTCATAACTTAACACATCTTTGTCTATATAAACTGTCATTTTCTTTATTTCTTTTTTTCATGGTCGTTTTTCTAAAACAACATATTATGATATCAATACATTATATTTTAAAATTTTAGATTTAAAAAAACTCAAATATGGCATTACCATTTAAGTCAATAAAATTCATCATAAAAAAAACTGCATATTTTCCTTGTTTTAGTGTTTAAAACACATTTTAAATTTTCAAAAAAAAGTATAAAATAAGTAAATCATTCTACCAATGTTGATTTGGTGAGGTAAACAATGTAAAATTAAGAAGCTTATTAATTTAAACAAATACATTAAATAGCTAAGTAATATGTATATGGCATTCTAATTCAAATACATGCATTTGGAGTGTTTCAACCCATCCTATAATGTTCCAAGCAAACTTAGCCATTTTTTCATGTATCCATCAAATAGGTTTCATGTTTCTATTAAAAGTAACTCTGCGTTATTTTCTAAATTTGTTTTGTTTTTCATAACTTTAACAAATATTTGTCTATAAAAACTGTCATTTTCTTTATTTCTTTTTTTCATGTCTTTTTTTAAAAATAACATATTATGATATCAATACATTATATTCTAGAGTTTTAGATTTAAAAAATCTCAAATATCAATATATTACAAATTAAGTCAATAAAAATATTCATGAAAAAACTCCATATTTCTATTGTTTTAGTGTTTAAATCATATCTTAAATTTAAAAAAAACAAAGAGTATAAAATAAGTAAATCATTCTACCAATGTTGATTTGGTGTAGTAAACAATGTCAAATTAAGAAGCCTATTATTTTAAAGAAATACATCAAGTAACTAACTGATTCGTATATGTATATGTATATGTATATGTCATTTTAATTCAAATACATTCATTTGGAGTGTTTCAACCCATCATATAATGTTCAAAGCAAACTTAGCTATTTTTTCATGTATCCATCAAATAGGTTTCATGTTTCTAATAAAAGTAGCTCTACATTATTTTCACAATTTGTTTTGTGTATCTTTGTCCATATAAACCGTCATTTTCTTTAATTCTTTTTTTCATGGTCATTTTTTAAAAATTAAATATTATGATATCAATACATTATATTTTAGAGTTTTAGATTTTAAAAAATCTCATATATCAATACATTACAACTCAAGTCAATAAAATTAATCATAAAAAAACTGCATATTCTCTTTGTTTAGTGTTTAAAACATATTTTAAAATTAATTTTTTTTTATAAAATAAGTAAAAAAATCATTCTACCAATATTGATTTGGTTTAGTAAACATTGTCACATTAAGAAGGCTAATATGTTAAAGAAATACATTAAGTAAATAATTAACATGTATATGTATATCTCATTTTAATTCAAAGACCTGCATTTGGAGTGTTTCAACCCATCCTATAATGTTCAAAGCAAATTTAGCTATTTTTTCATGTATCCATCTAATAGGTTTCATCTTTCTAATATATGTAGCTCTATGTCATTTTCACAATTTGTTATATTTCTCATAACTTAACACATCTTTGTCTATATAAACTGTCATTTTCTTTATTTCTTTTTTTCATGGTCGTTTTTCTAAAACAACATATTATGATATCAATACATTATATTTTAAAATTTTAGATTTAAAAAAACTCAAATATGGCATTACCATTTAAGTCAATAAAATTCATCATAAAAAAAACTGCATATTTGTCTTGTTTTAGTGTTTAAAACACATTTTAAATTTTCAAAAAAAAGTATAAAATAAGTAAATCATTCTACCAATGTTGATTTGGTGAGGTAAACAATGTAAAATTAAGAAGCTTATTAATTTAAACAAATACATTAAATAGCTAAGTAATATGTATATGGCATTCTAATTCAAATACATGCATTTGGAGTGTTTCAACCCATCCTATAATGTTCCAAGCAAACTTAGCCATTTTTTCATGTATCCATCAAATAGGTTTCATGTTTCTATTAAAAGTAACTCTGCGTTATTTTCTAAATTTGTTTTGTTTTTCATAACTTTAACAAATATTTGTCTATAAAAACTGTCATTTTCTTTATTTCTTTTTTTCATGTCTTTTTTTAAAAATAACATATTATGATATCAATACATTATATTCTAGAGTTTTAGATTTAAAAAATCTCAAATATCAATATATTACAAATTAAGTCAATAAAAATATTCATGAAAAAACTCCATATTTCTATTGTTTTAGTGTTTAAATCATATCTTAAATTTAAAAAAACAAAGAGTATAAAATAAGTAAATCATTCTACCAATGTTGATTTGGTGTAGTAAACAATGTCAAATTAAGAAGCCTATTATTTTAAAGAAATACATCAAGTAACTAACTGATTCGTATATGTATATGTATATGTATATGTCATTTTAATTCAAATACATTCATTTGGAGTGTTTCAACCCATCATATAATGTTCAAAGCAAACTTAGCTATTTTTTCATGTATCCATCAAATAGGTTTCATGTTTCTAATAAAAGTAGCTCTACATTATTTTCACAATTTGTTTTGTGTATCTTTGTCCATATAAACCGTCATTTTCTTTAATTCTTTTTTTCATGGTCATTTTTTAAAAATTAAATATTATGATATCAATACATTATATTTTAGAGTTTTAGATTTTAAAAAATCTCATATATCAATACATTACAACTCAAGTCAATAAAATTAATCATAAAAAAACTGCATATTCTCTTTGTTTAGTGTTTAAAACATATTTTAAAATTAATTTTTTTTTATAAAATAAGTAAAAAAATCATTCTACCAATATTGATTTGGTTTAGTAAACATTGTCACATTAAGAAGGCTAATATGTTAAAGAAATACATTAAGTAAATAATTAACATGTATATGTATATCTCATTTTAATTCAAAGACCTGCATTTGGAGTGTTTCAACCCATCCTATAATGTTCAAAGCAAATTTAGCTATTTTTTCATGTATCCATCTAATAGGTTTCATCTTTCTAATATATGTAGCTCTATGTCATTTTCACAATTTGTTATATTTCTCATAACTTAACACATCTTTGTCTATATAAACTGTCATTTTCTTTATTTCTTTTTTTCATGGTCGTTTTTCTAAAACAACATATTATGATATCAATACATTATATTTTAAAATTTTAGATTTAAAAAAACTCAAATATGGCATTACCATTTAAGTCAATAAAATTCATCATAAAAAAAACTGCATATTTTCCTTGTTTTAGTGTTTAAAACACATTTTAAATTTTCAAAAAAAAGTATAAAATAAGTAAATCATTCTACCAATGTTGATTTGGTGAGGTAAACAATGTAAAATTAAGAAGCTTATTAATTTAAACAAATACATTAAATAGCTAAGTAATATGTATATGGCATTCTAATTCAAATACATGCATTTGGAGTGTTTCAACCCATCCTATAATGTTCCAAGCAAACTTAGCCATTTTTTCATGTATCCATCAAATAGGTTTCATGTTTCTATTAAAAGTAACTCTGCGTTATTTTCTAAATTTGTTTTGTTTTTCATAACTTTAACAAATATTTGTCTATAAAAACTGTCATTTTCTTTATTTCTTTTTTTCATGTCTTTTTTTAAAAATAACATATTATGATATCAATACATTATATTCTAGAGTTTTAGATTTAAAAAATCTCAAATATCAATATATTACAAATTAAGTCAATAAAAATATTCATGAAAAAACTCCATATTTCTATTGTTTTAGTGTTTAAATCATATCTTAAATTTAAAAAAAACAAAGAGTATAAAATAAGTAAATCATTCTACCAATGTTGATTTGGTGTAGTAAACAATGTCAAATTAAGAAGCCTATTATTTTAAAGAAATACATCAAGTAACTAACTGATTCGTATATGTATATGTATATGTATATGTCATTTTAATTCAAATACATTCATTTGGAGTGTTTCAACCCATCATATAATGTTCAAAGCAAACTTAGCTATTTTTTCATGTATCCATCAAATAGGTTTCATGTTTCTAATAAAAGTAGCTCTACATTATTTTCACAATTTGTTTTGTGTATCTTTGTCCATATAAACCGTCATTTTCTTTAATTCTTTTTTTCATGGTCATTTTTTAAAAATTAAATATTATGATATCAATACATTATATTTTAGAGTTTTAGATTTTAAAAAATCTCATATATCAATACATTACAACTCAAGTCAATAAAATTAATCATAAAAAAACTGCATATTCTCTTTGTTTAGTGTTTAAAACATATTTTAAAATTAATTTTTTTTTATAAAATAAGTAAAAAAATCATTCTACCAATATTGATTTGGTTTAGTAAACATTGTCACATTAAGAAGGCTAATATGTTAAAGAAATACATTAAGTAAATAATTAACATGTATATGTATATCTCATTTTAATTCAAAGACCTGCATTTGGAGTGTTTCAACCCATCCTATAATGTTCAAAGCAAATTTAGCTATTTTTTCATGTATCCATCTAATAGGTTTCATCTTTCTAATATATGTAGCTCTATGTCATTTTCACAATTTGTTATATTTCTCATAACTTAACACATCTTTGTCTATATAAACTGTCATTTTCTTTATTTCTTTTTTTCATGGTCGTTTTTCTAAAACAACATATTATGATATCAATACATTATATTTTAAAATTTTAGATTTAAAAAAACTCAAATATGGCATTACCATTTAAGTCAATAAAATTCATCATAAAAAAAACTGCATATTTTCCTTGTTTTAGTGTTTAAAACACATTTTAAATTTTCAAAAAAAAGTATAAAATAAGTAAATCATTCTACCAATGTTGATTTGGTGAGGTAAACAATGTAAAATTAAGAAGCTTATTAATTTAAACAAATACATTAAATAGCTAAGTAATATGTATATGGCATTCTAATTCAAATACATGCATTTGGAGTGTTTCAACCCATCCTATAATGTTCCAAGCAAACTTAGCCATTTTTTCATGTATCCATCAAATAGGTTTCATGTTTCTATTAAAAGTAACTCTGCGTTATTTTCTAAATTTGTTTTGTTTTTCATAACTTTAACAAATATTTGTCTATAAAAACTGTCATTTTCTTTATTTCTTTTTTTCATGTCTTTTTTTAAAAATAACATATTATGATATCAATACATTATATTCTAGAGTTTTAGATTTAAAAAATCTCAAATATCAATATATTACAAATTAAGTCAATAAAAATATTCATGAAAAAACTCCATATTTCTATTGTTTTAGTGTTTAAATCATATCTTAAATTTAAAAAAAACAAAGAGTATAAAATAAGTAAATCATTCTACCAATGTTGATTTGGTGTAGTAAACAATGTCAAATTAAGAAGCCTATTATTTTAAAGAAATACATCAAGTAACTAACTGATTCGTATATGTATATGTATATGTATATGTCATTTTAATTCAAATACATTCATTTGGAGTGTTTCAACCCATCATATAATGTTCAAAGCAAACTTAGCTATTTTTTCATGTATCCATCAAATAGGTTTCATGTTTCTAATAAAAGTAGCTCTACATTATTTTCACAATTTGTTTTGTGTATCTTTGTCCATATAAACCGTCATTTTCTTTAATTCTTTTTTTCATGGTCATTTTTTAAAAATTAAATATTATGATATCAATACATTATATTTTAGAGTTTTAGATTTTAAAAAATCTCATATATCAATACATTACAACTCAAGTCAATAAAATTAATCATAAAAAAACTGCATATTCTCTTTGTTTAGTGTTTAAAACATATTTTAAAATTAATTTTTTTTTATAAAATAAGTAAAAAAATCATTCTACCAATATTGATTTGGTTTAGTAAACATTGTCACATTAAGAAGGCTAATATGTTAAAGAAATACATTAAGTAAATAATTAACATGTATATGTATATCTCATTTTAATTCAAAGACCTGCATTTGGAGTGTTTCAACCCATCCTATAATGTTCAAAGCAAATTTAGCTATTTTTTCATGTATCCATCTAATAGGTTTCATCTTTCTAATATATGTAGCTCTATGTCATTTTCACAATTTGTTATATTTCTCATAACTTAACACATCTTTGTCTATATAAACTGTCATTTTCTTTATTTCTTTTTTTCATGGTCGTTTTTCTAAAACAACATATTATGATATCAATACATTATATTTTAAAATTTTAGATTTAAAAAAACTCAAATATGGCATTACCATTTAAGTCAATAAAATTCATCATAAAAAAAACTGCATATTTGTCTTGTTTTAGTGTTTAAAACACATTTTAAATTTTCAAAAAAAAGTATAAAATAAGTAAATCATTCTACCAATGTTGATTTGGTGAGGTAAACAATGTAAAATTAAGAAGCTTATTAATTTAAACAAATACATTAAATAGCTAAGTAATATGTATATGGCATTCTAATTCAAATACATGCATTTGGAGTGTTTCAACCCATCCTATAATGTTCCAAGCAAACTTAGCCATTTTTTCATGTATCCATCAAATAGGTTTCATGTTTCTATTAAAAGTAACTCTGCGTTATTTTCTAAATTTGTTTTGTTTTTCATAACTTTAACAAATATTTGTCTATAAAAACTGTCATTTTCTTTATTTCTTTTTTTCATGTCTTTTTTTAAAAATAACATATTATGATATCAATACATTATATTCTAGAGTTTTAGATTTAAAAAATCTCAAATATCAATATATTACAAATTAAGTCAATAAAAATATTCATGAAAAAACTCCATATTTCTATTGTTTTAGTGTTTAAATCATATCTTAAATTTAAAAAAAACAAAGAGTATAAAATAAGTAAATCATTCTACCAATGTTGATTTGGTGTAGTAAACAATGTCAAATTAAGAAGCCTATTATTTTAAAGAAATACATCAAGTAACTAACTGATTCGTATATGTATATGTATATGTATATGTCATTTTAATTCAAATACATTCATTTGGAGTGTTTCAACCCATCATATAATGTTCAAAGCAAACTTAGCTATTTTTTCATGTATCCATCAAATAGGTTTCATGTTTCTAATAAAAGTAGCTCTACATTATTTTCACAATTTGTTTTGTGTATCTTTGTCCATATAAACCGTCATTTTCTTTAATTCTTTTTTTCATGGTCATTTTTTAAAAATTAAATATTATGATATCAATACATTATATTTTAGAGTTTTAGATTTTAAAAAATCTCATATATCAATACATTACAACTCAAGTCAATAAAATTAATCATAAAAAAACTGCATATTCTCTTTGTTTAGTGTTTAAAACATATTTTAAAATTAATTTTTTTTTATAAAATAAGTAAAAAAATCATTCTACCAATATTGATTTGGTTTAGTAAACATTGTCACATTAAGAAGGCTAATATGTTAAAGAAATACATTAAGTAAATAATTAACATGTATATGTATATCTCATTTTAATTCAAAGACCTGCATTTGGAGTGTTTCAACCCATCCTATAATGTTCAAAGCAAATTTAGCTATTTTTTCATGTATCCATCTAATAGGTTTCATCTTTCTAATATATGTAGCTCTATGTCATTTTCACAATTTGTTATATTTCTCATAACTTAACACATCTTTGTCTATATAAACTGTCATTTTCTTTATTTCTTTTTTTCATGGTCGTTTTTCTAAAACAACATATTATGATATCAATACATTATATTTTAAAATTTTAGATTTAAAAAAACTCAAATATGGCATTACCATTTAAGTCAATAAAATTCATCATAAAAAAAACTGCATATTTGTCTTGTTTTAGTGTTTAAAACACATTTTAAATTTTCAAAAAAAAGTATAAAATAAGTAAATCATTCTACCAATGTTGATTTGGTGAGGTAAACAATGTAAAATTAAGAAGCTTATTAATTTAAACAAATACATTAAATAGCTAAGTAATATGTATATGGCATTCTAATTCAAATACATGCATTTGGAGTGTTTCAACCCATCCTATAATGTTCCAAGCAAACTTAGCCATTTTTTCATGTATCCATCAAATAGGTTTCATGTTTCTATTAAAAGTAACTCTGCGTTATTTTCTAAATTTGTTTTGTTTTTCATAACTTTAACAAATATTTGTCTATAAAAACTGTCATTTTCTTTATTTCTTTTTTTCATGTCTTTTTTTAAAAATAACATATTATGATATCAATACATTATATTCTAGAGTTTTAGATTTAAAAAATCTCAAATATCAATATATTACAAATTAAGTCAATAAAAATATTCATGAAAAAACTCCATATTTCTATTGTTTTAGTGTTTAAATCATATCTTAAATTTAAAAAAAACAAAGAGTATAAAATAAGTAAATCATTCTACCAATGTTGATTTGGTGTAGTAAACAATGTCAAATTAAGAAGCCTATTATTTTAAAGAAATACATCAAGTAACTAACTGATTCGTATATGTATATGTATATGTATATGTCATTTTAATTCAAATACATTCATTTGGAGTGTTTCAACCCATCATATAATGTTCAAAGCAAACTTAGCTATTTTTTCATGTATCCATCAAATAGGTTTCATGTTTCTAATAAAAGTAGCTCTACATTATTTTCACAATTTGTTTTGTGTATCTTTGTCCATATAAACCGTCATTTTCTTTAATTCTTTTTTTCATGGTCATTTTTTAAAAATTAAATATTATGATATCAATACATTATATTTTAGAGTTTTAGATTTTAAAAAATCTCATATATCAATACATTACAACTCAAGTCAATAAAATTAATCATAAAAAAACTGCATATTCTCTTTGTTTAGTGTTTAAAACATATTTTAAAATTAATTTTTTTTTATAAAATAAGTAAAAAAATCATTCTACCAATATTGATTTGGTTTAGTAAACATTGTCACATTAAGAAGGCTAATATGTTAAAGAAATACATTAAGTAAATAATTAACATGTATATGTATATCTCATTTTAATTCAAAGACCTGCATTTGGAGTGTTTCAACCCATCCTATAATGTTCAAAGCAAATTTAGCTATTTTTTCATGTATCCATCTAATAGGTTTCATCTTTCTAATATATGTAGCTCTATGTCATTTTCACAATTTGTTATATTTCTCATAACTTAACACATCTTTGTCTATATAAACTGTCATTTTCTTTATTTCTTTTTTTCATGGTCGTTTTTCTAAAACAACATATTATGATATCAATACATTATATTTTAAAATTTTAGATTTAAAAAAACTCAAATATGGCATTACCATTTAAGTCAATAAAATTCATCATAAAAAAAACTGCATATTTGTCTTGTTTTAGTGTTTAAAACACATTTTAAATTTTCAAAAAAAAGTATAAAATAAGTAAATCATTCTACCAATGTTGATTTGGTGAGGTAAACAATGTAAAATTAAGAAGCTTATTAATTTAAACAAATACATTAAATAGCTAAGTAATATGTATATGGCATTCTAATTCAAATACATGCATTTGGAGTGTTTCAACCCATCCTATAATGTTCCAAGCAAACTTAGCCATTTTTTCATGTATCCATCAAATAGGTTTCATGTTTCTATTAAAAGTAACTCTGCGTTATTTTCTAAATTTGTTTTGTTTTTCATAACTTTAACAAATATTTGTCTATAAAAACTGTCATTTTCTTTATTTCTTTTTTTCATGTCTTTTTTAAAAATAACATATTATGATATCAATACATTATATTCTAGAGTTTTAGATTTAAAAAATCTCAAATATCAATATATTACAAATTAAGTCAATAAAAATATTCATGAAAAAACTCCATATTTCTATTGTTTTAGTGTTTAAATCATATCTTAAATTTAAAAAAACAAAGAGTATAAAATAAGTAAATCATTCTACCAATGTTGATTTGGTGTAGTAAACAATGTCAAATTAAGAAGCCTATTATTTTAAAGAAATACATCAAGTAACTAACTGATTCGTATATGTATATGTATATGTATATGTCATTTTAATTCAAATACATTCATTTGGAGTGTTTCAACCCATCATATAATGTTCAAAGCAAACTTAGCTATTTTTTCATGTATCCATCAAATAGGTTTCATGTTTCTAATAAAAGTAGCTCTACATTATTTTCACAATTTGTTTTGTGTATCTTTGTCCATATAAACCGTCATTTTCTTTAATTCTTTTTTTCATGGTCATTTTTTAAAAATTAAATATTATGATATCAATACATTATATTTTAGAGTTTTAGATTTTAAAAAATCTCATATATCAATACATTACAACTCAAGTCAATAAAATTAATCATAAAAAAACTGCATATTCTCTTTGTTTAGTGTTTAAAACATATTTTAAAATTAATTTTTTTTTATAAAATAAGTAAAAAAATCATTCTACCAATATTGATTTGGTTTAGTAAACATTGTCACATTAAGAAGGCTAATATGTTAAAGAAATACATTAAGTAAATAATTAACATGTATATGTATATCTCATTTTAATTCAAAGACCTGCATTTGGAGTGTTTCAACCCATCCTATAATGTTCAAAGCAAATTTAGCTATTTTTTCATGTATCCATCTAATAGGTTTCATCTTTCTAATATATGTAGCTCTATGTCATTTTCACAATTTGTTATATTTCTCATAACTTAACACATCTTTGTCTATATAAACTGTCATTTTCTTTATTTCTTTTTTTCATGGTCGTTTTTCTAAAACAACATATTATGATATCAATACATTATATTTTAAAATTTTAGATTTAAAAAAACTCAAATATGGCATTACCATTTAAGTCAATAAAATTCATCATAAAAAAAACTGCATATTTTCCTTGTTTTAGTGTTTAAAACACATTTTAAATTTTCAAAAAAAAGTATAAAATAAGTAAATCATTCTACCAATGTTGATTTGGTGAGGTAAACAATGTAAAATTAAGAAGCTTATTAATTTAAACAAATACATTAAATAGCTAAGTAATATGTATATGGCATTCTAATTCAAATACATGCATTTGGAGTGTTTCAACCCATCCTATAATGTTCCAAGCAAACTTAGCCATTTTTTCATGTATCCATCAAATAGGTTTCATGTTTCTATTAAAAGTAACTCTGCGTTATTTTCTAAATTTGTTTTGTTTTTCATAACTTTAACAAATATTTGTCTATAAAAACTGTCATTTTCTTTATTTCTTTTTTTCATGTCTTTTTTTAAAAATAACATATTATGATATCAATACATTATATTCTAGAGTTTTAGATTTAAAAAATCTCAAATATCAATATATTACAAATTAAGTCAATAAAAATATTCATGAAAAAACTCCATATTTCTATTGTTTTAGTGTTTAAATCATATCTTAAATTTAAAAAAAACAAAGAGTATAAAATAAGTAAATCATTCTACCAATGTTGATTTGGTGTAGTAAACAATGTCAAATTAAGAAGCCTATTATTTTAAAGAAATACATCAAGTAACTAACTGATTCGTATATGTATATGTATATGTATATGTCATTTTAATTCAAATACATTCATTTGGAGTGTTTCAACCCATCATATAATGTTCAAAGCAAACTTAGCTATTTTTTCATGTATCCATCAAATAGGTTTCATGTTTCTAATAAAAGTAGCTCTACATTATTTTCACAATTTGTTTTGTGTATCTTTGTCCATATAAACCGTCATTTTCTTTAATTCTTTTTTTCATGGTCATTTTTTAAAAATTAAATATTATGATATCAATACATTATATTTTAGAGTTTTAGATTTTAAAAAATCTCATATATCAATACATTACAACTCAAGTCAATAAAATTAATCATAAAAAAACTGCATATTCTCTTTGTTTAGTGTTTAAAACATATTTTAAAATTAATTTTTTTTTATAAAATAAGTAAAAAAATCATTCTACCAATATTGATTTGGTTTAGTAAACATTGTCACATTAAGAAGGCTAATATGTTAAAGAAATACATTAAGTAAATAATTAACATGTATATGTATATCTCATTTTAATTCAAAGACCTGCATTTGGAGTGTTTCAACCCATCCTATAATGTTCAAAGCAAATTTAGCTATTTTTTCATGTATCCATCTAATAGGTTTCATCTTTCTAATATATGTAGCTCTATGTCATTTTCACAATTTGTTATATTTCTCATAACTTAACACATCTTTGTCTATATAAACTGTCATTTTCTTTATTTCTTTTTTTCATGGTCGTTTTTCTAAAACAACATATTATGATATCAATACATTATATTTTAAAATTTTAGATTTAAAAAAACTCAAATATGGCATTACCATTTAAGTCAATAAAATTCATCATAAAAAAAACTGCATATTTTCCTTGTTTTAGTGTTTAAAACACATTTTAAATTTTCAAAAAAAAGTATAAAATAAGTAAATCATTCTACCAATGTTGATTTGGTGAGGTAAACAATGTAAAATTAAGAAGCTTATTAATTTAAACAAATACATTAAATAGCTAAGTAATATGTATATGGCATTCTAATTCAAATACATGCATTTGGAGTGTTTCAACCCATCCTATAATGTTCCAAGCAAACTTAGCCATTTTTTCATGTATCCATCAAATAGGTTTCATGTTTCTATTAAAAGTAACTCTGCGTTATTTTCTAAATTTGTTTTGTTTTTCATAACTTTAACAAATATTTGTCTATAAAAACTGTCATTTTCTTTATTTCTTTTTTTGTCTTTTTTTAAAAATAACATATTATGATATCAATACATTATATTCTAGAGTTTTAGATTTAAAAAATCTCAAATATCAATATATTACAAATTAAGTCAATAAAAATATTCATGAAAAAACTCCATATTTCTATTGTTTTAGTGTTTAAATCATATCTTAAATTTAAAAAAAACAAAGAGTATAAAATAAGTAAATCATTCTACCAATGTTGATTTGGTGTAGTAAACAATGTCAAATTAAGAAGCCTATTATTTTAAAGAAATACATCAAGTAACTAACTGATTCGTATATGTATATGTATATGTATATGTCATTTTAATTCAAATACATTCATTTGGAGTGTTTCAACCCATCATATAATGTTCAAAGCAAACTTAGCTATTTTTTCATGTATCCATCAAATAGGTTTCATGTTTCTAATAAAAGTAGCTCTACATTATTTTCACAATTTGTTTTGTGTATCTTTGTCCATATAAACCGTCATTTTCTTTAATTCTTTTTTTCATGGTCATTTTTTAAAAATTAAATATTATGATATCAATACATTATATTTTAGAGTTTTAGATTTTAAAAAATCTCATATATCAATACATTACAACTCAAGTCAATAAAATTAATCATAAAAAAACTGCATATTCTCTTTGTTTAGTGTTTAAAACATATTTTAAAATTAATTTTTTTTTATAAAATAAGTAAAAAAATCATTCTACCAATATTGATTTGGTTTAGTAAACATTGTCACATTAAGAAGGCTAATATGTTAAAGAAATACATTAAGTAAATAATTAACATGTATATGTATATCTCATTTTAATTCAAAGACCTGCATTTGGAGTGTTTCAACCCATCCTATAATGTTCAAAGCAAATTTAGCTATTTTTTCATGTATCCATCTAATAGGTTTCATCTTTCTAATATATGTAGCTCTATGTCATTTTCACAATTTGTTATATTTCTCATAACTTAACACATCTTTGTCTATATAAACTGTCATTTTCTTTATTTCTTTTTTTCATGGTCGTTTTTCTAAAACAACATATTATGATATCAATACATTATATTTTAAAATTTTAGATTTAAAAAAACTCAAATATGGCATTACCATTTAAGTCAATAAAATTCATCATAAAAAAAACTGCATATTTTCCTTGTTTTAGTGTTTAAAACACATTTTAAATTTTCAAAAAAAAGTATAAAATAAGTAAATCATTCTACCAATGTTGATTTGGTGAGGTAAACAATGTAAAATTAAGAAGCTTATTAATTTAAACAAATACATTAAATAGCTAAGTAATATGTATATGGCATTCTAATTCAAATACATGCATTTGGAGTGTTTCAACCCATCCTATAATGTTCCAAGCAAACTTAGCCATTTTTTCATGTATCCATCAAATAGGTTTCATGTTTCTATTAAAAGTAACTCTGCGTTATTTTCTAAATTTGTTTTGTTTTTCATAACTTTAACAAATATTTGTCTATAAAAACTGTCATTTTCTTTATTTCTTTTTTTCATGTCTTTTTTTAAAAATAACATATTATGATATCAATACATTATATTCTAGAGTTTTAGATTTAAAAAATCTCAAATATCAATATATTACAAATTAAGTCAATAAAAATATTCATGAAAAAACTCCATATTTCTATTGTTTTAGTGTTTAAATCATATCTTAAATTTAAAAAAAACAAAGAGTATAAAATAAGTAAATCATTCTACCAATGTTGATTTGGTGTAGTAAACAATGTCAAATTAAGAAGCCTATTATTTTAAAGAAATACATCAAGTAACTAACTGATTCGTATATGTATATGTATATGTATATGTCATTTTAATTCAAATACATTCATTTGGAGTGTTTCAACCCATCATATAATGTTCAAAGCAAACTTAGCTATTTTTTCATGTATCCATCAAATAGGTTTCATGTTTCTAATAAAAGTAGCTCTACATTATTTTCACAATTTGTTTTGTGTATCTTTGTCCATATAAACCGTCATTTTCTTTAATTCTTTTTTTCATGGTCATTTTTTAAAAATTAAATATTATGATATCAATACATTATATTTTAGAGTTTTAGATTTTAAAAAATCTCATATATCAATACATTACAACTCAAGTCAATAAAATTAATCATAAAAAAACTGCATATTCTCTTTGTTTAGTGTTTAAAACATATTTTAAAATTAATTTTTTTTTATAAAATAAGTAAAAAAATCATTCTACCAATATTGATTTGGTTTAGTAAACATTGTCACATTAAGAAGGCTAATATGTTAAAGAAATACATTAAGTAAATAATTAACATGTATATGTATATCTCATTTTAATTCAAAGACCTGCATTTGGAGTGTTTCAACCCATCCTATAATGTTCAAAGCAAATTTAGCTATTTTTTCATGTATCCATCTAATAGGTTTCATCTTTCTAATATATGTAGCTCTATGTCATTTTCACAATTTGTTATATTTCTCATAACTTAACACATCTTTGTCTATATAAACTGTCATTTTCTTTATTTCTTTTTTTCATGGTCGTTTTTCTAAAACAACATATTATGATATCAATACATTATATTTTAAAATTTTAGATTTAAAAAAACTCAAATATGGCATTACCATTTAAGTCAATAAAATTCATCATAAAAAAAACTGCATATTTTCCTTGTTTTAGTGTTTAAAACACATTTTAAATTTTCAAAAAAAAGTATAAAATAAGTAAATCATTCTACCAATGTTGATTTGGTGAGGTAAACAATGTAAAATTAAGAAGCTTATTAATTTAAACAAATACATTAAATAGCTAAGTAATATGTATATGGCATTCTAATTCAAATACATGCATTTGGAGTGTTTCAACCCATCCTATAATGTTCCAAGCAAACTTAGCCATTTTTTCATGTATCCATCAAATAGGTTTCATGTTTCTATTAAAAGTAACTCTGCGTTATTTTCTAAATTTGTTTTGTTTTTCATAACTTTAACAAATATTTGTCTATAAAAACTGTCATTTTCTTTATTTCTTTTTTTCATGTCTTTTTTTAAAAATAACATATTATGATATCAATACATTATATTCTAGAGTTTTAGATTTAAAAAATCTCAAATATCAATATATTACAAATTAAGTCAATAAAAATATTCATGAAAAAACTCCATATTTCTATTGTTTTAGTGTTTAAATCATATCTTAAATTTAAAAAAAACAAAGAGTATAAAATAAGTAAATCATTCTACCAATGTTGATTTGGTGTAGTAAACAATGTCAAATTAAGAAGCCTATTATTTTAAAGAAATACATCAAGTAACTAACTGATTCGTATATGTATATGTATATGTATATGTCATTTTAATTCAAATACATTCATTTGGAGTGTTTCAACCCATCATATAATGTTCAAAGCAAACTTAGCTATTTTTTCATGTATCCATCAAATAGGTTTCATGTTTCTAATAAAAGTAGCTCTACATTATTTTCACAATTTGTTTTGTGTATCTTTGTCCATATAAACCGTCATTTTCTTTAATTCTTTTTTTCATGGTCATTTTTTAAAAATTAAATATTATGATATCAATACATTATATTTTAGAGTTTTAGATTTTAAAAAATCTCATATATCAATACATTACAACTCAAGTCAATAAAATTAATCATAAAAAAACTGCATATTCTCTTTGTTTAGTGTTTAAAACATATTTTAAAATTAATTTTTTTTTATAAAATAAGTAAAAAAATCATTCTACCAATATTGATTTGGTTTAGTAAACATTGTCACATTAAGAAGGCTAATATGTTAAAGAAATACATTAAGTAAATAATTAACATGTATATGTATATCTCATTTTAATTCAAAGACCTGCATTTGGAGTGTTTCAACCCATCCTATAATGTTCAAAGCAAATTTAGCTATTTTTTCATGTATCCATCTAATAGGTTTCATCTTTCTAATATATGTAGCTCTATGTCATTTTCACAATTTGTTATATTTCTCATAACTTAACACATCTTTGTCTATATAAACTGTCATTTTCTTTATTTCTTTTTTTCATGGTCGTTTTTCTAAAACAACATATTATGATATCAATACATTATATTTTAAAATTTTAGATTTAAAAAAACTCAAATATGGCATTACCATTTAAGTCAATAAAATTCATCATAAAAAAAACTGCATATTTTCCTTGTTTTAGTGTTTAAAACACATTTTAAATTTTCAAAAAAAAGTATAAAATAAGTAAATCATTCTACCAATGTTGATTTGGTGAGGTAAACAATGTAAAATTAAGAAGCTTATTAATTTAAACAAATACATTAAATAGCTAAGTAATATGTATATGGCATTCTAATTCAAATACATGCATTTGGAGTGTTTCAACCCATCCTATAATGTTCCAAGCAAACTTAGCCATTTTTTCATGTATCCATCAAATAGGTTTCATGTTTCTATTAAAAGTAACTCTGCGTTATTTTCTAAATTTGTTTTGTTTTTCATAACTTTAACAAATATTTGTCTATAAAAACTGTCATTTTCTTTATTTCTTTTTTTCATGTCTTTTTTTAAAAATAACATATTATGATATCAATACATTATATTCTAGAGTTTTAGATTTAAAAAATCTCAAATATCAATATATTACAAATTAAGTCAATAAAAATATTCATGAAAAAACTCCATATTTCTATTGTTTTAGTGTTTAAATCATATCTTAAATTTAAAAAAACAAAGAGTATAAAATAAGTAAATCATTCTACCAATGTTGATTTGGTGTAGTAAACAATGTCAAATTAAGAAGCCTATTATTTTAAAGAAATACATCAAGTAACTAACTGATTCGTATATGTATATGTATATGTATATGTCATTTTAATTCAAATACATTCATTTGGAGTGTTTCAACCCATCATATAATGTTCAAAGCAAACTTAGCTATTTTTTCATGTATCCATCAAATAGGTTTCATGTTTCTAATAAAAGTAGCTCTACATTATTTTCACAATTTGTTTTGTGTATCTTTGTCCATATAAACCGTCATTTTCTTTAATTCTTTTTTTCATGGTCATTTTTTAAAAATTAAATATTATGATATCAATACATTATATTTTAGAGTTTTAGATTTTAAAAAATCTCATATATCAATACATTACAACTCAAGTCAATAAAATTAATCATAAAAAAACTGCATATTCTCTTTGTTTAGTGTTTAAAACATATTTTAAAATTAATTTTTTTTTATAAAATAAGTAAAAAAATCATTCTACCAATATTGATTTGGTTTAGTAAACATTGTCACATTAAGAAGGCTAATATGTTAAAGAAATACATTAAGTAAATAATTAACATGTATATGTATATCTCATTTTAATTCAAAGACCTGCATTTGGAGTGTTTCAACCCATCCTATAATGTTCAAAGCAAATTTAGCTATTTTTTCATGTATCCATCTAATAGGTTTCATCTTTCTAATATATGTAGCTCTATGTCATTTTCACAATTTGTTATATTTCTCATAACTTAACACATCTTTGTCTATATAAACTGTCATTTTCTTTATTTCTTTTTTTCATGGTCGTTTTTCTAAAACAACATATTATGATATCAATACATTATATTTTAAAATTTTAGATTTAAAAAAACTCAAATATGGCATTACCATTTAAGTCAATAAAATTCATCATAAAAAAAACTGCATATTTTCCTTGTTTTAGTGTTTAAAACACATTTTAAATTTTCAAAAAAAAGTATAAAATAAGTAAATCATTCTACCAATGTTGATTTGGTGAGGTAAACAATGTAAAATTAAGAAGCTTATTAATTTAAACAAATACATTAAATAGCTAAGTAATATGTATATGGCATTCTAATTCAAATACATGCATTTGGAGTGTTTCAACCCATCCTATAATGTTCCAAGCAAACTTAGCCATTTTTTCATGTATCCATCAAATAGGTTTCATGTTTCTATTAAAAGTAACTCTGCGTTATTTTCTAAATTTGTTTTGTTTTTCATAACTTTAACAAATATTTGTCTATAAAAACTGTCATTTTCTTTATTTCTTTTTTTCATGTCTTTTTTAAAAATAACATATTATGATATCAATACATTATATTCTAGAGTTTTAGATTTAAAAAATCTCAAATATCAATATATTACAAATTAAGTCAATAAAAATATTCATGAAAAAACTCCATATTTCTATTGTTTTAGTGTTTAAATCATATCTTAAATTAAAAAAAACAAAGAGTATAAAATAAGTAAATCATTCTACCAATGTTGATTTGGTGTAGTAAACAATGTCAAATTAAGAAGCCTATTATTTTAAAGAAATACATCAAGTAACTAACTGATTCGTATATGTATATGTATATGTATATGTCATTTTAATTCAAATACATTCATTTGGAGTGTTTCAACCCATCATATAATGTTCAAAGCAAACTTAGCTATTTTTTCATGTATCCATCAAATAGGTTTCATGTTTCTAATAAAAGTAGCTCTACATTATTTTCACAATTTGTTTTGTGTATCTTTGTCCATATAAACCGTCATTTTCTTTAATTCTTTTTTTCATGGTCATTTTTTAAAAATTAAATATTATGATATCAATACATTATATTTTAGAGTTTTAGATTTTAAAAAATCTCATATATCAATACATTACAACTCAAGTCAATAAAATTAATCATAAAAAAACTGCATATTCTCTTTGTTTAGTGTTTAAAACATATTTTAAAATTAATTTTTTTTTATAAAATAAGTAAAAAAATCATTCTACCAATATTGATTTGGTTTAGTAAACATTGTCACATTAAGAAGGCTAATATGTTAAAGAAATACATTAAGTAAATAATTAACATGTATATGTATATCTCATTTTAATTCAAAGACCTGCATTTGGAGTGTTTCAACCCATCCTATAATGTTCAAAGCAAATTTAGCTATTTTTTCATGTATCCATCTAATAGGTTTCATCTTTCTAATATATGTAGCTCTATGTCATTTTCACAATTTGTTATATTTCTCATAACTTAACACATCTTTGTCTATATAAACTGTCATTTTCTTTATTTCTTTTTTTCATGGTCGTTTTTCTAAAACAACATATTATGATATCAATACATTATATTTTAAAATTTTAGATTTAAAAAAACTCAAATATGGCATTACCATTTAAGTCAATAAAATTCATCATAAAAAAAACTGCATATTTTCCTTGTTTTAGTGTTTAAAACACATTTTAAATTTTCAAAAAAAAGTATAAAATAAGTAAATCATTCTACCAATGTTGATTTGGTGAGGTAAACAATGTAAAATTAAGAAGCTTATTAATTTAAACAAATACATTAAATAGCTAAGTAATATGTATATGGCATTCTAATTCAAATACATGCATTTGGAGTGTTTCAACCCATCCTATAATGTTCCAAGCAAACTTAGCCATTTTTTCATGTATCCATCAAATAGGTTTCATGTTTCTATTAAAAGTAACTCTGCGTTATTTTCTAAATTTGTTTTGTTTTTCATAACTTTAACAAATATTTGTCTATAAAAACTGTCATTTTCTTTATTTCTTTTTTTCATGTCTTTTTTTAAAAATAACATATTATGATATCAATACATTATATTCTAGAGTTTTAGATTTAAAAAATCTCAAATATCAATATATTACAAATTAAGTCAATAAAAATATTCATGAAAAAACTCCATATTTCTATTGTTTTAGTGTTTAAATCATATCTTAAATTAAAAAAAACAAAGAGTATAAAATAAGTAAATCATTCTACCAATGTTGATTTGGTGTAGTAAACAATGTCAAATTAAGAAGCCTATTATTTTAAAGAAATACATCAAGTAACTAACTGATTCGTATATGTATATGTATATGTATATGTCATTTTAATTCAAATACATTCATTTGGAGTGTTTCAACCCATCATATAATGTTCAAAGCAAACTTAGCTATTTTTTCATGTATCCATCAAATAGGTTTCATGTTTCTAATAAAAGTAGCTCTACATTATTTTCACAATTTGTTTTGTGTATCTTTGTCCATATAAACCGTCATTTTCTTTAATTCTTTTTTTCATGGTCATTTTTTAAAAATTAAATATTATGATATCAATACATTATATTTTAGAGTTTTAGATTTTAAAAAATCTCATATATCAATACATTACAACTCAAGTCAATAAAATTAATCATAAAAAAACTGCATATTCTCTTTGTTTAGTGTTTAAAACATATTTTAAAATTAATTTTTTTTATAAAATAAGTAAAAAAATCATTCTACCAATATTGATTTGGTTTAGTAAACATTGTCACATTAAGAAGGCTAATATGTTAAAGAAATACATTAAGTAAATAATTAACATGTATATGTATATCTCATTTTAATTCAAAGACCTGCATTTGGAGTGTTTCAACCCATCCTATAATGTTCAAAGCAAATTTAGCTATTTTTTCATGTATCCATCTAATAGGTTTCATCTTTCTAATATATGTAGCTCTATGTCATTTTCACAATTTGTTATATTTCTCATAACTTAACACATCTTTGTCTATATAAACTGTCATTTTCTTTATTTCTTTTTTTCATGGTCGTTTTTCTAAAACAACATATTATGATATCAATACATTATATTTTAAAATTTTAGATTTAAAAAAACTCAAATATGGCATTACCATTTAAGTCAATAAAATTCATCATAAAAAAAACTGCATATTTTCCTTGTTTTAGTGTTTAAAACACATTTTAAATTTTCAAAAAAAAGTATAAAATAAGTAAATCATTCTACCAATGTTGATTTGGTGAGGTAAACAATGTAAAATTAAGAAGCTTATTAATTTAAACAAATACATTAAATAGCTAAGTAATATGTATATGGCATTCTAATTCAAATACATGCATTTGGAGTGTTTCAACCCATCCTATAATGTTCCAAGCAAACTTAGCCATTTTTTCATGTATCCATCAAATAGGTTTCATGTTTCTATTAAAAGTAACTCTGCGTTATTTTCTAAATTTGTTTTGTTTTTCATAACTTTAACAAATATTTGTCTATAAAAACTGTCATTTTCTTTATTTCTTTTTTTCATGTCTTTTTTTAAAAATAACATATTATGATATCAATACATTATATTCTAGAGTTTTAGATTTAAAAAATCTCAAATATCAATATATTACAAATTAAGTCAATAAAAATATTCATGAAAAAACTCCATATTTCTATTGTTTTAGTGTTTAAATCATATCTTAAATTTAAAAAAAACAAAGAGTATAAAATAAGTAAATCATTCTACCAATGTTGATTTGGTGTAGTAAACAATGTCAAATTAAGAAGCCTATTATTTTAAAGAAATACATCAAGTAACTAACTGATTCGTATATGTATATGTATATGTATATGTCATTTTAATTCAAATACATTCATTTGGAGTGTTTCAACCCATCATATAATGTTCAAAGCAAACTTAGCTATTTTTTCATGTATCCATCAAATAGGTTTCATGTTTCTAATAAAAGTAGCTCTACATTATTTTCACAATTTGTTTTGTGTATCTTTGTCCATATAAACCGTCATTTTCTTTAATTCTTTTTTTCATGGTCATTTTTTAAAAATTAAATATTATGATATCAATACATTATATTTTAGAGTTTTAGATTTTAAAAAATCTCATATATCAATACATTACAACTCAAGTCAATAAAATTAATCATAAAAAAACTGCATATTCTCTTTGTTTAGTGTTTAAAACATATTTTAAAATTAATTTTTTTTATAAAATAAGTAAAAAAATCATTCTACCAATATTGATTTGGTTTAGTAAACATTGTCACATTAAGAAGGCTAATATGTTAAAGAAATACATTAAGTAAATAATTAACATGTATATGTATATCTCATTTTAATTCAAAGACCTGCATTTGGAGTGTTTCAACCCATCCTATAATGTTCAAAGCAAATTTAGCTATTTTTTCATGTATCCATCTAATAGGTTTCATCTTTCTAATATATGTAGCTCTATGTCATTTTCACAATTTGTTATATTTCTCATAACTTAACACATCTTTGTCTATATAAACTGTCATTTTCTTTATTTCTTTTTTTCATGGTCGTTTTTCTAAAACAACATATTATGATATCAATACATTATATTTTAAAATTTTAGATTTAAAAAAACTCAAATATGGCATTACCATTTAAGTCAATAAAATTCATCATAAAAAAAACTGCATATTTTCCTTGTTTTAGTGTTTAAAACACATTTTAAATTTTCAAAAAAAAGTATAAAATAAGTAAATCATTCTACCAATGTTGATTTGGTGAGGTAAACAATGTAAAATTAAGAAGCTTATTAATTTAAACAAATACATTAAATAGCTAAGTAATATGTATATGGCATTCTAATTCAAATACATGCATTTGGAGTGTTTCAACCCATCCTATAATGTTCCAAGCAAACTTAGCCATTTTTTCATGTATCCATCAAATAGGTTTCATGTTTCTATTAAAAGTAACTCTGCGTTATTTTCTAAATTTGTTTTGTTTTTCATAACTTTAACAAATATTTGTCTATAAAAACTGTCATTTTCTTTATTTCTTTTTTTCATGTCTTTTTTTAAAAATAACATATTATGATATCAATACATTATATTCTAGAGTTTTAGATTTAAAAAATCTCAAATATCAATATATTACAAATTAAGTCAATAAAAATATTCATGAAAAAACTCCATATTTCTATTGTTTTAGTGTTTAAATCATATCTTAAATTTAAAAAAAACAAAGAGTATAAAATAAGTAAATCATTCTACCAATGTTGATTTGGTGTAGTAAACAATGTCAAATTAAGAAGCCTATTATTTTAAAGAAATACATCAAGTAACTAACTGATTCGTATATGTATATGTATATGTATATGTCATTTTAATTCAAATACATTCATTTGGAGTGTTTCAACCCATCATATAATGTTCAAAGCAAACTTAGCTATTTTTTCATGTATCCATCAAATAGGTTTCATGTTTCTAATAAAAGTAGCTCTACATTATTTTCACAATTTGTTTTGTGTATCTTTGTCCATATAAACCGTCATTTTCTTTAATTCTTTTTTTCATGGTCATTTTTTAAAAATTAAATATTATGATATCAATACATTATATTTTAGAGTTTTAGATTTTAAAAAATCTCATATATCAATACATTACAACTCAAGTCAATAAAATTAATCATAAAAAAACTGCATATTCTCTTTGTTTAGTGTTTAAAACATATTTTAAAATTAATTTTTTTTTATAAAATAAGTAAAAAAATCATTCTACCAATATTGATTTGGTTTAGTAAACATTGTCACATTAAGAAGGCTAATATGTTAAAGAAATACATTAAGTAAATAATTAACATGTATATGTATATCTCATTTTAATTCAAAGACCTGCATTTGGAGTGTTTCAACCCATCCTATAATGTTCAAAGCAAATTTAGCTATTTTTTCATGTATCCATCTAATAGGTTTCATCTTTCTAATATATGTAGCTCTATGTCATTTTCACAATTTGTTATATTTCTCATAACTTAACACATCTTTGTCTATATAAACTGTCATTTTCTTTATTTCTTTTTTCATGGTCGTTTTTCTAAAACAACATATTATGATATCAATACATTATATTTTAAAATTTTAGATTTAAAAAAACTCAAATATGGCATTACCATTTAAGTCAATAAAATTCATCATAAAAAAAACTGCATATTTTCCTTGTTTTAGTGTTTAAAACACATTTTAAATTTTCAAAAAAAAGTATAAAATAAGTAAATCATTCTACCAATGTTGATTTGGTGAGGTAAACAATGTAAAATTAAGAAGCTTATTAATTTAAACAAATACATTAAATAGCTAAGTAATATGTATATGGCATTCTAATTCAAATACATGCATTTGGAGTGTTTCAACCCATCCTATAATGTTCCAAGCAAACTTAGCCATTTTTTCATGTATCCATCAAATAGGTTTCATGTTTCTATTAAAAGTAACTCTGCGTTATTTTCTAAATTTGTTTTGTTTTTCATAACTTTAACAAATATTTGTCTATAAAAACTGTCATTTTCTTTATTTCTTTTTTTCATGTCTTTTTTAAAAATAACATATTATGATATCAATACATTATATTCTAGAGTTTTAGATTTAAAAAATCTCAAATATCAATATATTACAAATTAAGTCAATAAAAATATTCATGAAAAAACTCCATATTTCTATTGTTTTAGTGTTTAAATCATATCTTAAATTTAAAAAAAACAAAGAGTATAAAATAAGTAAATCATTCTACCAATGTTGATTTGGTGTAGTAAACAATGTCAAATTAAGAAGCCTATTATTTTAAAGAAATACATCAAGTAACTAACTGATTCGTATATGTATATGTATATGTATATGTCATTTTAATTCAAATACATTCATTTGGAGTGTTTCAACCCATCATATAATGTTCAAAGCAAACTTAGCTATTTTTTCATGTATCCATCAAATAGGTTTCATGTTTCTAATAAAAGTAGCTCTACATTATTTTCACAATTTGTTTTGTGTATCTTTGTCCATATAAACCGTCATTTTCTTTAATTCTTTTTTTCATGGTCATTTTTTAAAAATTAAATATTATGATATCAATACATTATATTTTAGAGTTTTAGATTTTAAAAAATCTCATATATCAATACATTACAACTCAAGTCAATAAAATTAATCATAAAAAAACTGCATATTCTCTTTGTTTAGTGTTTAAAACATATTTTAAAATTAATTTTTTTTATAAAATAAGTAAAAAAATCATTCTACCAATATTGATTTGGTTTAGTAAACATTGTCACATTAAGAAGGCTAATATGTTAAAGAAATACATTAAGTAAATAATTAACATGTATATGTATATCTCATTTTAATTCAAAGACCTGCATTTGGAGTGTTTCAACCCATCCTATAATGTTCAAAGCAAATTTAGCTATTTTTTCATGTATCCATCTAATAGGTTTCATCTTTCTAATATATGTAGCTCTATGTCATTTTCACAATTTGTTATATTTCTCATAACTTAACACATCTTTGTCTATATAAACTGTCATTTTCTTTATTTCTTTTTTTCATGGTCGTTTTTCTAAAACAACATATTATGATATCAATACATTATATTTTAAAATTTTAGATTTAAAAAAACTCAAATATGGCATTACCATTTAAGTCAATAAAATTCATCATAAAAAAAACTGCATATTTTCCTTGTTTTAGTGTTTAAAACACATTTTAAATTTTCAAAAAAAAGTATAAAATAAGTAAATCATTCTACCAATGTTGATTTGGTGAGGTAAACAATGTAAAATTAAGAAGCTTATTAATTTAAACAAATACATTAAATAGCTAAGTAATATGTATATGGCATTCTAATTCAAATACATGCATTTGGAGTGTTTCAACCCATCCTATAATGTTCCAAGCAAACTTAGCCATTTTTTCATGTATCCATCAAATAGGTTTCATGTTTCTATTAAAAGTAACTCTGCGTTATTTTCTAAATTTGTTTTGTTTTTCATAACTTTAACAAATATTTGTCTATAAAAACTGTCATTTTCTTTATTTCTTTTTTCATGTCTTTTTTTAAAAATAACATATTATGATATCAATACATTATATTCTAGAGTTTTAGATTTAAAAAATCTCAAATATCAATATATTACAAATTAAGTCAATAAAAATATTCATGAAAAAACTCCATATTTCTATTGTTTTAGTGTTTAAATCATATCTTAAATTTAAAAAAAACAAAGAGTATAAAATAAGTAAATCATTCTACCAATGTTGATTTGGTGTAGTAAACAATGTCAAATTAAGAAGCCTATTATTTTAAAGAAATACATCAAGTAACTAACTGATTCGTATATGTATATGTATATGTATATGTCATTTTAATTCAAATACATTCATTTGGAGTGTTTCAACCCATCATATAATGTTCAAAGCAAACTTAGCTATTTTTTCATGTATCCATCAAATAGGTTTCATGTTTCTAATAAAAGTAGCTCTACATTATTTTCACAATTTGTTTTGTGTATCTTTGTCCATATAAACCGTCATTTTCTTTAATTCTTTTTTTCATGGTCATTTTTTAAAAATTAAATATTATGATATCAATACATTATATTTTAGAGTTTTAGATTTTAAAAAATCTCATATATCAATACATTACAACTCAAGTCAATAAAATTAATCATAAAAAAACTGCATATTCTCTTTGTTTAGTGTTTAAAACATATTTTAAAATTAATTTTTTTTTATAAAATAAGTAAAAAAATCATTCTACCAATATTGATTTGGTTTAGTAAACATTGTCACATTAAGAAGGCTAATATGTTAAAGAAATACATTAAGTAAATAATTAACATGTATATGTATATCTCATTTTAATTCAAAGACCTGCATTTGGAGTGTTTCAACCCATCCTATAATGTTCAAAGCAAATTTAGCTATTTTTTCATGTATCCATCTAATAGGTTTCATCTTTCTAATATATGTAGCTCTATGTCATTTTCACAATTTGTTATATTTCTCATAACTTAACACATCTTTGTCTATATAAACTGTCATTTTCTTTATTTCTTTTTTTCATGGTCGTTTTTCTAAAACAACATATTATGATATCAATACATTATATTTTAAAATTTTAGATTTAAAAAAACTCAAATATGGCATTACCATTTAAGTCAATAAAATTCATCATAAAAAAAACTGCATATTTTCCTTGTTTTAGTGTTTAAAACACATTTTAAATTTTCAAAAAAAAGTATAAAATAAGTAAATCATTCTACCAATGTTGATTTGGTGAGGTAAACAATGTAAAATTAAGAAGCTTATTAATTTAAACAAATACATTAAATAGCTAAGTAATATGTATATGGCATTCTAATTCAAATACATGCATTTGGAGTGTTTCAACCCATCCTATAATGTTCCAAGCAAACTTAGCCATTTTTTCATGTATCCATCAAATAGGTTTCATGTTTCTATTAAAAGTAACTCTGCGTTATTTTCTAAATTTGTTTTGTTTTTCATAACTTTAACAAATATTTGTCTATAAAAACTGTCATTTTCTTTATTTCTTTTTTTCATGTCTTTTTTTAAAAATAACATATTATGATATCAATACATTATATTCTAGAGTTTTAGATTTAAAAAATCTCAAATATCAATATATTACAAATTAAGTCAATAAAAATATTCATGAAAAAACTCCATATTTCTATTGTTTTAGTGTTTAAATCATATCTTAAATTTAAAAAAAACAAAGAGTATAAAATAAGTAAATCATTCTACCAATGTTGATTTGGTGTAGTAAACAATGTCAAATTAAGAAGCCTATTATTTTAAAGAAATACATCAAGTAACTAACTGATTCGTATATGTATATGTATATGTATATGTCATTTTAATTCAAATACATTCATTTGGAGTGTTTCAACCCATCATATAATGTTCAAAGCAAACTTAGCTATTTTTTCATGTATCCATCAAATAGGTTTCATGTTTCTAATAAAAGTAGCTCTACATTATTTTCACAATTTGTTTTGTGTATCTTTGTCCATATAAACCGTCATTTTCTTTAATTCTTTTTTTCATGGTCATTTTTTAAAAATTAAATATTATGATATCAATACATTATATTTTAGAGTTTTAGATTTTAAAAAATCTCATATATCAATACATTACAACTCAAGTCAATAAAATTAATCATAAAAAAACTGCATATTCTCTTTGTTTAGTGTTTAAAACATATTTTAAAATTAATTTTTTTTTATAAAATAAGTAAAAAAATCATTCTACCAATATTGATTTGGTTTAGTAAACATTGTCACATTAAGAAGGCTAATATGTTAAAGAAATACATTAAGTAAATAATTAACATGTATATGTATATCTCATTTTAATTCAAAGACCTGCATTTGGAGTGTTTCAACCCATCCTATAATGTTCAAAGCAAATTTAGCTATTTTTTCATGTATCCATCTAATAGGTTTCATCTTTCTAATATATGTAGCTCTATGTCATTTTCACAATTTGTTATATTTCTCATAACTTAACACATCTTTGTCTATATAAACTGTCATTTTCTTTATTTCTTTTTTCATGGTCGTTTTTCTAAAACAACATATTATGATATCAATACATTATATTTTAAAATTTTAGATTTAAAAAAACTCAAATATGGCATTACCATTTAAGTCAATAAAATTCATCATAAAAAAAACTGCATATTTCTTGTTTTAGTGTTTAAAACACATTTTAAATTTTCAAAAAAAAGTATAAAATAAGTAAATCATTCTACCAATGTTGATTTGGTGAGGTAAACAATGTAAAATTAAGAAGCTTATTAATTTAAACAAATACATTAAATAGCTAAGTAATATGTATATGGCATTCTAATTCAAATACATGCATTTGGAGTGTTTCAACCCATCCTATAATGTTCCAAGCAAACTTAGCCATTTTTTCATGTATCCATCAAATAGGTTTCATGTTTCTATTAAAAGTAACTCTGCGTTATTTTCTAAATTTGTTTTGTTTTTCATAACTTTAACAAATATTTGTCTATAAAAACTGTCATTTTCTTTATTTCTTTTTTTCATGTCTTTTTTTAAAAATAACATATTATGATATCAATACATTATATTCTAGAGTTTTAGATTTAAAAAATCTCAAATATCAATATATTACAAATTAAGTCAATAAAAATATTCATGAAAAAACTCCATATTTCTATTGTTTTAGTGTTTAAATCATATCTTAAATTTAAAAAAAACAAAGAGTATAAAATAAGTAAATCATTCTACCAATGTTGATTTGGTGTAGTAAACAATGTCAAATTAAGAAGCCTATTATTTTAAAGAAATACATCAAGTAACTAACTGATTCGTATATGTATATGTATATGTATATGTCATTTTAATTCAAATACATTCATTTGGAGTGTTTCAACCCATCATATAATGTTCAAAGCAAACTTAGCTATTTTTTCATGTATCCATCAAATAGGTTTCATGTTTCTAATAAAAGTAGCTCTACATTATTTTCACAATTTGTTTTGTGTATCTTTGTCCATATAAACCGTCATTTTCTTTAATTCTTTTTTTCATGGTCATTTTTTAAAAATTAAATATTATGATATCAATACATTATATTTTAGAGTTTTAGATTTTAAAAAATCTCATATATCAATACATTACAACTCAAGTCAATAAAATTAATCATAAAAAAACTGCATATTCTCTTTGTTTAGTGTTTAAAACATATTTTAAAATTAATTTTTTTTATAAAATAAGTAAAAAAATCATTCTACCAATATTGATTTGGTTTAGTAAACATTGTCACATTAAGAAGGCTAATATGTTAAAGAAATACATTAAGTAAATAATTAACATGTATATGTATATCTCATTTTAATTCAAAGACCTGCATTTGGAGTGTTTCAACCCATCCTATAATGTTCAAAGCAAATTTAGCTATTTTTTCATGTATCCATCTAATAGGTTTCATCTTTCTAATATATGTAGCTCTATGTCATTTTCACAATTTGTTATATTTCTCATAACTTAACACATCTTTGTCTATATAAACTGTCATTTTCTTTATTTCTTTTTTTCATGGTCGTTTTTCTAAAACAACATATTATGATATCAATACATTATATTTTAAAATTTTAGATTTAAAAAAACTCAAATATGGCATTACCATTTAAGTCAATAAAATTCATCATAAAAAAAACTGCATATTTTCCTTGTTTTAGTGTTTAAAACACATTTTAAATTTTCAAAAAAAAGTATAAAATAAGTAAATCATTCTACCAATGTTGATTTGGTGAGGTAAACAATGTAAAATTAAGAAGCTTATTAATTTAAACAAATACATTAAATAGCTAAGTAATATGTATATGGCATTCTAATTCAAATACATGCATTTGGAGTGTTTCAACCCATCCTATAATGTTCCAAGCAAACTTAGCCATTTTTTCATGTATCCATCAAATAGGTTTCATGTTTCTATTAAAAGTAACTCTGCGTTATTTTCTAAATTTGTTTTGTTTTTCATAACTTTAACAAATATTTGTCTATAAAAACTGTCATTTTCTTTATTTCTTTTTTTCATGTCTTTTTTTAAAAATAACATATTATGATATCAATACATTATATTCTAGAGTTTTAGATTTAAAAAATCTCAAATATCAATATATTACAAATTAAGTCAATAAAAATATTCATGAAAAAACTCCATATTTCTATTGTTTTAGTGTTTAAATCATATCTTAAATTTAAAAAAAACAAAGAGTATAAAATAAGTAAATCATTCTACCAATGTTGATTTGGTGTAGTAAACAATGTCAAATTAAGAAGCCTATTATTTTAAAGAAATACATCAAGTAACTAACTGATTCGTATATGTATATGTATATGTATATGTCATTTTAATTCAAATACATTCATTTGGAGTGTTTCAACCCATCATATAATGTTCAAAGCAAACTTAGCTATTTTTTCATGTATCCATCAAATAGGTTTCATGTTTCTAATAAAAGTAGCTCTACATTATTTTCACAATTTGTTTTGTGTATCTTTGTCCATATAAACCGTCATTTTCTTTAATTCTTTTTTCATGGTCATTTTTTAAAAATTAAATATTATGATATCAATACATTATATTTTAGAGTTTTAGATTTTAAAAAATCTCATATATCAATACATTACAACTCAAGTCAATAAAATTAATCATAAAAAAACTGCATATTCTCTTTGTTTAGTGTTTAAAACATATTTTAAAATTAATTTTTTTTTATAAAATAAGTAAAAAAATCATTCTACCAATATTGATTTGGTTTAGTAAACATTGTCACATTAAGAAGGCTAATATGTTAAAGAAATACATTAAGTAAATAATTAACATGTATATGTATATCTCATTTTAATTCAAAGACCTGCATTTGGAGTGTTTCAACCCATCCTATAATGTTCAAAGCAAATTTAGCTATTTTTTCATGTATCCATCTAATAGGTTTCATCTTTCTAATATATGTAGCTCTATGTCATTTTCACAATTTGTTATATTTCTCATAACTTAACACATCTTTGTCTATATAAACTGTCATTTTCTTTATTTCTTTTTTCATGGTCGTTTTTCTAAAACAACATATTATGATATCAATACATTATATTTTAAAATTTTAGATTTAAAAAAACTCAAATATGGCATTACCATTTAAGTCAATAAAATTCATCATAAAAAAAACTGCATATTGTCTTGTTTTAGTGTTTAAAACACATTTTAAATTTTCAAAAAAAAGTATAAAATAAGTAAATCATTCTACCAATGTTGATTTGGTGAGGTAAACAATGTAAAATTAAGAAGCTTATTAATTTAAACAAATACATTAAATAGCTAAGTAATATGTATATGGCATTCTAATTCAAATACATGCATTTGGAGTGTTTCAACCCATCCTATAATGTTCCAAGCAAACTTAGCCATTTTTTCATGTATCCATCAAATAGGTTTCATGTTTCTATTAAAAGTAACTCTGCGTTATTTTCTAAATTTGTTTTGTTTTTCATAACTTTAACAAATATTTGTCTATAAAAACTGTCATTTTCTTTATTTCTTTTTTTCATGTCTTTTTTAAAAATAACATATTATGATATCAATACATTATATTCTAGAGTTTTAGATTTAAAAAATCTCAAATATCAATATATTACAAATTAAGTCAATAAAAATATTCATGAAAAAACTCCATATTTCTATTGTTTTAGTGTTTAAATCATATCTTAAATTTAAAAAAAACAAAGAGTATAAAATAAGTAAATCATTCTACCAATGTTGATTTGGTGTAGTAAACAATGTCAAATTAAGAAGCCTATTATTTTAAAGAAATACATCAAGTAACTAACTGATTCGTATATGTATATGTATATGTATATGTCATTTTAATTCAAATACATTCATTGGAGTGTTTCAACCCATCATATAATGTTCAAAGCAAACTTAGCTATTTTTTCATGTATCCATCAAATAGGTTTCATGTTTCTAATAAAAGTAGCTCTACATTATTTTCACAATTTGTTTTGTGTATCTTTGTCCATATAAACCGTCATTTTCTTTAATTCTTTTTTCATGGTCATTTTTTAAAAATTAAATATTATGATATCAATACATTATATTTTAGAGTTTAGATTTTAAAAAATCTCATATATCAATACATTACAACTCAAGTCAATAAAATTAATCATAAAAAAACTGCATATTCTCTTTGTTTAGTGTTTAAAACATATTTTAAAATTAATTTTTTTTATAAAATAAGTAAAAAAATCATTCTACCAATATTGATTTGGTTTAGTAAACATTGTCACATTAAGAAGGCTAATATGTTAAAGAAATACATTAAGTAAATAATTAACATGTATATGTATATCTCATTTTAATTCAAAGACCTGCATTTGGAGTGTTTCAACCCATCCTATAATGTTCAAAGCAAATTTAGCTATTTTTTCATGTATCCATCTAATAGGTTTCATCTTTCTAATATATGTAGCTCTATGTCATTTTCACAATTTGTTATATTTCTCATAACTTAACACATCTTTGTCTATATAAACTGTCATTTTCTTTATTTCTTTTTTCATGGGTTTTTCTAAAACAACATATTATGATATCAATACATTATATTTTAAAATTTTAGATTTAAAAAAACTCAAATATGGCATTACCATTTAAGTCAATAAAATTCATCATAAAAAAACTGCATATTTTCTTGTTTTAGTGTTTAAAACACATTTAAATTTTCAAAAAAAAGTATAAAATAAGTAAATCATTCTACCAATGTTGATTTGGTGAGGTAAACAATGTAAAATTAAGAAGCTTATTAATTTAAACAAATACATTAAATAGCTAAGTAATATGTATATGGCATTCTAATTCAAATACATGCATTTGGAGTGTTTCAACCCATCCTATAATGTTCCAAGCAAACTTAGCCATTTTTTCATGTATCCATCAAATAGGTTTCATGTTTCTATTAAAAGTAACTCTGCGTTATTTTCTAAATTTGTTTTGTTTTTCATAACTTTAACAAATATTTGTCTATAAAAACTGTCATTTTCTTTATTCTTTTTTCATGTCTTTTTTAAAAATAACATATTATGATATCAATACATTATATTCTAGAGTTTTAGATTTAAAAAATCTCAAATATCAATATATTACAAATTAAGTCAATAAAAATATTCATGAAAAAACTCCATATTTCTATTGTTTAGTGTTTAAATCATATCTTAAATTTAAAAAAAAACAAAGAGTATAAAATAAGTAAATCATTCTACCAATGTTGATTTGGTGTAGTAAACAATGTCAAATTAAGAAGCCTATTATTTTAAAGAAATACATCAAGTAACTAACTGATTCGTATATGTATATGTATATGTATATGTCATTTTAATTCAAATACATTCATTTGGAGTGTTTCAACCCATCATATAATGTTCAAAGCAAACTTAGCTATTTTTTCATGTATCCATCAAATAGGTTTCATGTTTCTAATAAAAGTAGCTCTACATTATTTTCACAATTTGTTTTGTGTATCTTTGTCCATATAAACCGTCATTTTCTTTAATTCTTTTTTTCATGGTCATTTTTAAAAATTAAATATTATGATATCAATACATTATATTTTAGAGAGTTTAGATTTTAAAAAATCTCATATATCAATACATTACAACTCAAGTCAATAAAATTAATCATAAAAAAACTGCATATTCTCTTTGTTTAGTGTTTAAAACATATTTTAAATTAATTTTTTTATATAAAATAAGTAAAAAAATCATTCTACCAATATTGATTTGGTTTAGTAAACATTGTCACATTAAGAAGGCTAATATGTTAAAGAAATACATTAAGTAAATAATTAACATGTATATGTATATCTCATTTTAATTCAAAGACTTGCATTTGGAGTGTTTCAACCCATCCTATAATGTTCAAAGCAAATTTAGCTATTTTTCATGTATCCATCTAATAGGTTTCATCTTTCTAATATGTAGCTCTATGTCATTTTCACAATTTGTTATATTTCTCATAACTTAACACATCTTTGTCTATATAAACTGTCATTTTCTTTATTTCTTTTTTTCATGGTCGTTTTTCTAAAACAACATATTATGATATCAATACATTATATTTTAAAATTTTAGATTTAAAAAAACTCAAATATGGCATTACCATTTAAGTCAAAAATTCATCATAAAAAAAAACTGCATATATTGTCTTGTTTTAGTGTTTAAAACACATTTTAAATTTTCAAAAAAAAGTATAAAATAAGTAAATCATTCTACCAATGTTGATTTGGTGAGGTAAATAATGTAAAATTAAGAAGCTTATTAATTTAAACAAATACATTAAATAGCTAAGTAATATGTATATGGCATTCTAATTCAAATACATGCATTTGGAGTGTTTCAACCCATCCTATAATGTTCCAAGCAAACTTAGCCATTTTTTCATGTATCCATCAAATAGGTTCATGTTTCTATTAAAAGTAACTCTGCGTTATTTTCTAAATTTGTTTTGTTTTTGATAACTTTAACAAATATTTGTCTATAAAAACTGTCAGTTTCTTTATTTCTTTTTTTCATGTCTTTTTTTAAAAATAACATATTATGATATCAATACATTATATTCTAGAGTTTAGATTTAAAAAATCTCAAATATCAATATATTACAAATTAAGTCAATAAAAATATTCATGAAAAAACTCCATATTTCTATTGTTTTAGTGTTTAAATCATATCTTAAATTAAAAAAAACAAAGAGTATAAAATAAGTAAATCATTCTACCAATGTTGATTTGGTGTAGTAAACAATGTCAAATTAAGAAGCCTATTATTTAAAGAAATACATCAAGTAACTAACTGATTCGTATATGTATGTATATGTATATGTCATTTTAATTCAAATACATTCATTTGGAGTGTTTCAACCCATCATATAATGTTAAAGCAACTTAGCTATTTTTCATGTATCCATCAAATAGGTTTCATGTTTCTAATAAAAGTAGCTCTACATTATTTTCACAATTTGTTTTGTGTATCTTTGTCCATATAAAACCGTCATTTCTTAATTCTTTTTTTCATGGTCATTTTTTAAAAATTAAATATTATGATATCAATACATTATATTTTAGAGTTTTAGATTTTAAAAAATCATATATCAATACATTACAACAAGTCAATAAAATTAATCATAAAAAAACTGCATATTCTCTTTGTTTAGTGTTTAAAACATATTTTAAATTAATTTTTTTTTATAAAATAAGTAAAAAAATCATTCTACCAATATTGATTTGGTTTAGTAAACATTGTCACATTAAGAAGGCTAATATGTTAAAGAAATACATTAAGTAAATAATTAACATGTAATGTATATCTCATTTTAATTCAAAGACCTGCATTTGGAGTGTTTCAAACCCATCCTATGTTCAAAGCAAATTTAGCTATTTTTCATGTATCCATCTAATAGGTTTCATTTCTAATATATGTAGCTCTATGTCATTTTCACAATTGTTATATTTCTCATAACTTAACACATCTTTGTCTATATAAACTGTCATTTTCTTTTTTCTTTTTTTCATGGTCGTTTTTCTAAAAAACATATTATGATATCAATACATTATATTTTAAAATTTTAGATTTAAAAAACTCAAATATGGCATTACCATTTAAGTCAATAAAATTCATCATAAAAAAAACTGCATATTTCCTTGTTTTAGTGTTTAAAACACATTTTAATTTTCAAAAAAAAGTATAAAATAAGTAAATCATTCTACCAATGTTGATTTGTGAGGTAAACAATGTAAAATTAAGAAGCTTATTAATTTAAACAAATACATTAAATAGCTAAGTAATATGTATATGGCATTCTAATTCAAATACATGCATTTGGAGTGTTTCAACCATCCTATAATGTTCCAAGCAAACTTAGCCATTTTTCATGTATCCATCAAATAGGTTTCATGTTTCTATTAAAAGTAACTCTGCGTTATTTTCTAAATTTGTTTTGTTTTTATAACTTTAACAAATATTTGTCTATAAAAACTGTCATTTTCTTTATTTCTTTTTTCATGTCTTTTTTTTAAAAATAACATATTATGATATCAATACATTATATTCTAGAGTTTTAGATTTAAAAATCTCCAAATCAATATATTACAAATTAAGTCAATAAAAATATTCATGAAAAAACTCCATATTTCTATTGTTTTAGTGTTTAAATCATATCTTAAATTTAAAAAAACAAAGAGTATAAAATAAGTAAATCATTCTACCAATGTTGATTTGGTGTAGTAAACAATGTCAAATTAAGAAGCCTATTATTTTAAAGAAATACATCAAGTAACTAACTGATTCGTATATGTATATGTATATGTATATGTCATTTTAATTCAAACACATTCATTTGGAGTGTTTCAACCCATCATATAATGTTCAAAGCAAACTTAGCTATTTTTCATGTATCCATCAAATAGGTTTCATGTTTCTATAAAAGTAGCTCTACATTATTTTCACAATTTGTTTGTGTATCTTTGTCCATATAAACCGTCATTTTCTTTAATTCTTTTTTTCATGGTCATTTTTTAAAAATTAAATATTATGATATCAATACATTATATTTTAGAGTTTTAGATTTTAAAAAATCTCATATCAATACATTACAACTCAAGTCAATAAAATTAATCATAAAAAAACTGCATATTCTCTTTGGTTTAGTTTTTTAAAACATATTTTAAAATTAATTTTTTTTTATAAAAAAGTAAAAAAATCATTCTACCAATATGATTTGGTTTAGTAAACATTGTCACATTAAGAAGGCTAATATGTTAAAGAAATACATTAAGTAAATAATTAACTGTATATGTATATCTCATTTTAATTCAAAGACCTGCATTTGGAGGTTTTCAACCCATCCTATAATGTTCAAAGCAAATTTAGCTATTTTCATGTATCCATCTAATAGGTTTCATCTTTCTAATATATGTAGCTCTATGTCATTTTCACAATTTGTTATATTTCTCATAACTTAACACATCTGTTGTATATAAACTGTCATTTTCTTTATTTCTTTTTTCATGGTCGTTTTTCTAAAACAATATTATGATATCAATACATTATATTTTAAAATTTTAGATTTAAAAAAACTCAAATATGGCATTACCATTTAAGTCAATAAATTCATCATAAAAAAAACTGCATATTTCCTTGTTTTAGTGTTTAAAACACATTTTAAATTTTCAAAAAAAAGTATAAAATAAGTAAATCATTCTACCAATGTTGATTTGGTGAGGTAAACAATGTAAAATTAAGAAGCTTATTAATTTAAACAAATACATTAAATAGCTAAGTAATATGTATATGGCATTCTAATTCAAATACATGCATTTGGAGTGTTTCAACCCATCCTATAATGTTCCAAGCAAACTTAGCATTTTTTCATGTATCCATCAAATAGGTTTCATGTTTCTATTAAAAGTAACTCTGCGTTATTTTCTAATTTGTTTTGTTTTCATAACTTTAACAAATATTGTCTATAAAAACTGTCATTTTCTTTATTTCTTTTTTTCATGTTTTTTTTAAAAATACATATATGATATCAATACATTATATTCTAGAGTTTTAGATTTAAAAAATCTCAAATATCAATATATTACAAATTAAGTCAATAAAAATATTCATGAAAAAACTCCATTTTCTATTGTTTTAGTGTTTAAATATCTTAAATTTAAAAAAAAACAAAAGAGTATAAAATAAGTAAATCATTCTACCAATGTTGATTGGGTGTAGTAAACAATGTCAAATTAAGAAGCCTATTATTTTAAAGAAATACATCAAGTAACTAACTGATTCGTATATGTATATGTATATGATATGTCATTTTAATTCAAATACATTCATTGGAGTGTTTCAACCCATCATATAATGTTCAAAGCAAACTTAGCTATTTTTCATGTATCCATCAAATAGGTTTCATGTTTCTAATAAAAGTAGCTCTACATTATTTTCACAATTTGTTTTGTGTATCTTTGTCCATATAAACCGTCATTTTCTTTAATTCTTTTTTCATGGTCATTTTTTAAAAATTAATATTATGATATCAATACATTATATTTTAGAGTTTTAGATTTTAAAAAATCTCATATATCAATACATTACAAAAAAGTCAATAAATTAATCATAAAAAAACTGCATATTCTCTTGGTTTAGTGTTTAAAACATTATTTAATTAATTTTTTTTATAAAAATAAGTAAAAAAATCATTCTACCAATTGATTTGGTTTAGTAAACATTGTCACATTAAGAAGGCTAATATGTTAAAGAAATACATTAAGTAAATAATTAACATGTATATGTATATCTCATTTAATTCAAAGACTGCATTTGGAGTGTTTCAACCCATCCTATAATGTTCAAAGCAAATTTAGCTATTTTTTCATGTATCCATCTAATAGGTTCATCTTTCTAATATGTAGCTCTATGTCATTTTCACAATTTGTTATATTTTCATAACTTAACACATCTTTGTCTATATAAACTGTCATTTTCTTTATTTCTTTTTTCATGGTCGTTTTTCTAAAACAACATATTATGATATCAATACATTATATTTTAAAATTTTAGATTTAAAAAAACTCAAATATGGCATTACCATTTAAGTCAAATAAAATTATCATAAAAAAAACTGCATATTTTCTTGTTTTAGTGTTTAAAACACATTTTAAATTTTCAAAAAAAGTATAAATAAGTAATCATTCTACCAATGTTGATTTGGTGAGGTAAACAATGTAAAATTAAGAAGCTTATTAATTTAAACAAATACATTAAATAGCTAAGTAATATGTATATGGCATTAATTCAAATACATGCATTTGGAGTGTTTCAACCCATCTATAATGTTCCAAGCAAACTTAGCCATTTTTTCATGTATCCATCAAATAGGTTCATGTTTCTATTAAAAGTAACTCTGCGTTATTTTCTAAATTTGTTTTGTTTTTGATAACTTAACAATATTTGTCTATAAAAAATGTCATTTTCTTATTTCTTTTATGTTTTTTTTTCATGTCTTTTTTAAAAAATAACATATTATGATATCAATACATTATATTCTAGAGAGTTTAGATTTAAAAATCTCAAATAAATATATTACAAATTAAGTCAATAAAAATATTCATGAAAAAACTCCATATTCTATTGTTTTAGGTGTTTAAATCATATCTTAAATTTAAAAAAAACAAAGAGTAAAAATAAGTAAATCATTCTACCAATGTTGATTTGGTGTAGTAAAACAATGTCAAATTAAGAAGCCTATTATTTTAAAGAAATACATCAAGTAACTAACTGATTCGTATATGTATGATATGTATGGTCATTTTAATTCAATACATCATTTGGAGTGTTTCAACCCATCATATAATGTTCAAAGCAAACTTAGCTATTTTTCATGTATCCATCAAATAGGTTTCATGTTTTAATAAAAGTAGCTCTACATT